>NW_025765355.1:0-190172 GCF_003918875.1 Haliotis rubra | reverse complement strand
GACTGACACCCTATAGACATACCAATACAGCCTGATGCGCCTATAGGCATACCAGTTCAGACTGACAAACCTATAGACATACCAGTACAGACTGACACACCTATAGGCATACCAGTACAGACTGACACACCAAAAGACATACCAGTACAGACTGACACACCTATAGGCATACCAGTACAGACTGATGCGCCCATAGACATACCAGTACAGACTGACACACCTATAGACTTACCAGTACAGACTGATGCGCCTATAGGCATACCAGTACAAACCGACACACCTATAGGCATACCAGTACAGACTGATGCGCCTACAAACATACTAGTACAGACTGACACACCAATAGACATACCAGTACAGACTGATGCGCCTATAGGCATACCAGTACAGACTGACACACCTATAGGCATACCAGTACAGACTGATGCGCCTACAGACATACTAGTACAGACTGACACACCAATAGACATACCAGTACAGACTGATGCGCCTATAGACATACCAGTACAGACTGATGGGCCTATAGACGTACCAGAATAGACTTACACACCTATAGACATACCAGTACAGACTGACACACCTATAGGCATACCAGTACAGACTGATGCGCCTATAGACATACCAGTACAGACTGACACACCAATAGACTTACCAGTACAGACTAATGCGCCTATAGGCATACCAGTACAAACTGACACACCTATCGGCATACCAGTACAGACTGACACACCAATAGACATACCAGTACAGACTGATGCGCCTATAGACATACCAGTACAGACTGATTGGCCTATAGAGATACCAGTACAGACTTACACACCTATAGACATACCAGTACAGACTAACACACCTATAGGCATACCAGTACAGACTGATGCGCCTATAGACATACCAGTACAGACTGACACACCTATAGGCATACCAGTACAGGCTGACACACCTATAGACATACCAGTATAGACTGACACACCTATAGACATACCAATACAGACTAATACACCTATAGACATACCAATACAGACTGACACACTATAGGCATACCAATACAGACTGATGCGCCTATAGACATACCAGTACAGACTGACACACCTATAGACATAACAGTACAGACTAATACACCTATAGACATACCCGAACAAACTGATACGACTGTAGACATACCAGTACAGACTCATGCGCCTATAGACATACCAGTTCAGACTGGCACACCTATAGACATACCAGTACAGTCTGACACACCAATAGACATACCAGTACAGACTGATGCGCCTATAGACTTACCAGTACAGACTGACAAACCTATAGACATACCAGTACAGACTGATGCGCCTATAGGCATACCAGTTCAGACTGACAAACCTATAGGCATACCAGTACAGACTGACACACCAGTAGACATACCAGTACAGATTGAAACACCTATAGGCATACCAGTACAGACGGATGCGTCTATAGGCATACCAGTACAGACTGATGTGCCTATAGGCATACCAGTACAGACTGACAAACCTATAGGCATACCAGTACAGACTGACACACTTATAGGCATACCAGTAGAGACTGACACACCTATAGGCATACCAGTACAGACTCATGGGCCTATAGACGTACCAGTACAGACTGACACACCTATAGACATACCAGTACAGACTGACATACCTATAGACATACCAGTATAGACTGACACACCTATAGACATATCAGTACAGTCTGACACCTATACACATACCAGTACAGACTGACACCCTATAGACATACCAATACAGACTGATGGGCCTATAGACATACCAGTTCAGACTGGCACACCTATAGACATACCAGTACAGTCTGACACACCAATAGACATACCAGTACAGACTGATGCGCCTATAGACTTACCAGTACAGACTGACAAACCTATAGACATACCAGTACAGACTGACACACCTATAGGCATACCAGTACAGACTGACACACCTATAGATTTACCGGAACAGACTGATGCGCCTATAGACATACCAGTATAGACTGACACACCTATAGACATATCAGTACAGTCTGACACCTATACACATACCAGTACAGACTGACACCCTATAGACATACCAATACAGACTGATGCGCCTATAGGCATACCAGTTCAGACTGACAAACCTATAGGCATACCAGTACAGACTGACACACCAGTAGACATACCAGTACAGACTGAAACACCTATAGGCATACCAGTACAGACGGATGCGTCTATAGGCATACCAGTACAGACTGATGCTCCTATAGGCATACCAGTACAGACTGACAAACCTATAGGCATACCAGTACAGACTGACACACTTATAGGCATACCAGTAGAGACTGACACACCTATAGGCATACCAGTACAGACTGATGGGCCTATAGACGTACCAGTACAGACTGACACACCTATAGACATACCAGTACAGACTGACACACCAATAGACATACCAGTACAGACTGATGCGCCTATAGGCATACCAGTACAAACTGACACACCTATAGATTTACCGGAACAGACTGATGCGCCTATAGACATACCAATATAGACTGACACACCTATAGACATATCAGTACAGTCTGACACCTATACACATACCAGTACAGACTGACACACCAATAGACATACCAATACAGACTGATGCGCCTATAGGCATACCAGTTCAGACTGACAAACCTATAGGCATACCAGTACAGACTTACACACCAGTAGACATACCAGTACAGACTGAAACAGCTATAGGCATACCAGTACAGACTGATGCGCCTATAGGCATACCAGTACAGACTGATGCGCCTATAGGCATACCAGTACAGACTGAGAAACGTATAGGCATACCAGTACAGACTGACACACCAATAGACATACCAGTACAGACTGACACACTTATAGGCATACCAGTAGAGACTGACACACCTATAGGCATACGAGTACAGACTGATGGGCCTATAGACATACCAGTACAGACTGACACACCTATAGACATACCAGTATAGACTGACACACCTATAGACATATCAGTACAGTCTGACACCTATACACATACCAGTACACACTGACACCATATGGACATACCAATACAGACTGATGCGCCTATAGACATACCAGTACAGACTGACACACCTATAGGCATACCAGTACAGACTGACACACCAAAAGACATACCAGTACAGACTGACACACCTATAGGCATACCAGTACAGACTGATGCGCCCATAGACATACCAGTACAGACTGACACACCAATAGACTTACCAGTACAGACTGATGCGCCTATAGGCATACCAGTACAGACTGACACACCTATAGGCATACCAGTACAGACTGACACCCTATAGACATACCAATACAGACTGATGCGCCTATAGACATACCAGAGCAGACTGACACACCTATAGACATAACAGTACAGACTAATACACCTATAGACATACCCGAACAAACTGATACGACTGTAGACATACCAGTACAGACTCATGCGCCTATAGACATACCAGTTCAGACTGGCACACCTATAGACATACCAGTACAGTCTGACACACCAATAGACATACCAGTACAGACTGATGCGCCTATAGACTTACCAGTACAGACTGACAAACCTATAGACATACCAGTACAGACTGACACACCTATAGGCATACCAGTACAGACTGACACACCTATAGATTTACCGGAACAGACTGATGCGCCTATAGACATACCAGTATAGACTGACACACCTATAGACATATCAGTACAGTCTGACACCTATACACATACCAGTACAGACTGACACCCTATAGACATACCAATACAGACTGATGCTCCTATAGGCATACCAGTACAGACTGATGCGCCTATAGGCATACCAGTACAGACTGACAAACGTATAGGCATACCAGTACAGACTGACACACCAATAGACATACCAGTACAGACTGACACACTTATAGGCATACCAGTAGAGACTGACACACCTATAGGCATACCAGTACAGACTGATGGGCCTAAAGACATACCAGTACAGACTGACACACCTATAGACATACCAGTATAGACTGACACACCTATAGACATATCAGTACAGTCTGACACCAGCAAATATCCCTTGGTTTATTATTTGGTTGATATAGGATTCACCAACATCAAATATTTTTCTGAAAAATGTTTTACAAACATTGTGTGGTTCTCCATCAAGGTGAAAAGTGTACGTTCGGTGAACTTGACGTTTTTTTCTGTACAACATTTTCTTCTTCATCCAAGTATGTGCGAGTCTTCTTCTCTGTTGTGTTTGAGCAAACGAAGTCTTTCTGTCTTGTGTATGAGGATAAGTTCCAAAAGGTTTTAAAAATACTTTGGCGGGTTCCTTCAGAGATGTTTGCAGAACATTTGTACCTACAGTTAGAACAGTCGACTGCTTGTACAGATCTAGCTCACATAATTTTGTCTTCCTTCCATATATTCTGGTCCGAGAGTCTTAAGTGCTCCCATTTTATTTTTAATCCAGGTTTCAGGAGTTGCTTTCGGCGTTTCCTGAATAATTACTTCTTTGGAGGCGCAGTTAAAAGCTGCTGATTTTCTTGGTGTTCGTGGTTTGGGAATATGAAAAGTTGGTGTTGGAATATCACCATCGTTTGTGGAAGTACATTGTGATATAGCAAAACATCGTTCTCAGAATTTAATGAAACGGAATTGTATTCGAAGTCAGTCGGAATTGGCGAATGAATTGCCTTGGGATGTTGCAGAAGCAGCCGTCAATGCAGTACTGCCGTGGCAAATGTGTGTTGATGATGTAGATGGCATTGCTGGAGTCATAAATGACTCATAGTGGTCGGGAAG
The DNA here is from genome assembly GCF_003918875.1 of Haliotis rubra. Taxonomy (NCBI): domain Eukaryota; kingdom Metazoa; phylum Mollusca; class Gastropoda; order Lepetellida; family Haliotidae; genus Haliotis; species Haliotis rubra. The sequence continues at coordinate 185,356 of NW_025765355.1, read as the reverse complement.
TCCTGTAATCGAGATATATGCCAAGATAATTCGTTGGTTTTATTCTCAATTCCTTGGGTTGTTGGCGTAATGTGTCACGAGGGGACAGATGATTTGCTGCAAAATATTCGAACACATTGGCCTGACCAGTTTGCCAGTGACAGAGGGAGGAAGTCTGCAACTCTGTTGGAGAAGTAGCCAGCCTCACGCAACTTTTCTATTTCCAGTAAATAATCCTGCCATTTTTCTAGATTACTGTCCTCCTTGATAGGAAAAACGTCAATGTAATAATTCATCCTTTCTTCTAAATGATCGCAAAGTTGTTTTATCAATTGGTGGCAGTCATACTTCCTGATAGGATGGAGCACTGGCGCAGTAAAGAAGCAGTCACCATCCGCGAGGCAACTGTTGTATAGTGTATCCGTAAGACTGAGCAAGCTGTGACAATCTTCTTTCATGAATCTGGCGCATTTGAGCTGAATAGTTTTGGGTCTGTCGACTTTTGTTTGATGCAGCTGACAAAGTTGGGGTCTTGGATGTATCTAGGCTTGCTTTGTCATGTGGTTTCCTTGTCTTCACTTTTAACAAGTTTCGCTTTTTGATCACAGGTTCATTTGAAGATTCTGAACTGAAGTAAAACTCTGGGCCTGATGGGTCGAGTGTGGTTGTATCTAGATCATATTTTTCACCTGATGATGATACTGGGTGGTTGTCAGGGAGCAGTCCTTTTCTACTCCTTAGTGTTGACAATAGTTCATTATCTGAACTGTCAAAGTCACTGTCACCATACCTCAGAGATGATGTTCCTCCGCGCCCATAACACTTTCCTAATGATTCTGTAACCACATCAGTCTGGATTAGTATGTCTACAGCGTATCACTCTGTTCTGGTATGTCTACAGAGCGTATCACTCTGTTCTGGTATGTCTTTAAGGCGTATCAGTCTGTACTGGTGTCTCGGTACTTGCATCAGTCTGTTCTGGTATGTCGATAGGTGCATCGGTCTGTTCATGCGTGTGCATCATAGGTGCATCACTCTGCTGGTATGTCTATAGGCCATCACTCTTTACTGGTATGTCTATAGGCTACATCGGTCTGTTCATGTATGTCTATAGGTGCATCAATCTGTTCTGGCCCATGTCTCTACATTGCATGATCAGTCTGTCCATGTATGTGCATAGGTGCATCAGTCTGTTCGGCTATGTCTATAGGTGCATCAGTCTGGTTGGGTATGTCTGTAGGTGTATCATTCAGTGCCGGTATGTCTATAGGCGCATCACTCTGTGCCGGTATGTCTATAGGCGCATCACTCAGTGCCAGTATGTCTATAGGCGCATCAGTCTGTTCGGGTATGTCTATAGGTGCATCACTCAGTGCCGGTATGTCTGTAGGCGCATCACTCTGTACTGGTATGTCTATAGGCGCATCAGTCTGTTCATGTATGTCTGTAGGTGGATCAGTCTGTTCAGGTATGTCTTTAGGCGCATCAGTCTGTTCGGGTATGTCTATAGGCGCATCAGTCTGTTCGGGTATTCCTGTAGGTGCATCACTCAGTGCCAGTATGTCTATAGGCGCATCAGTCTGATGGTATGTCTTTAGGCGCATCAGTCTGATGGTATGTCTTTAGGCGCATCAGTCTGTACTGGTGTGTCTCGGTGCATCAGTCTGTTCTGGTATGTCGATAGGCGCATCGGTCTGTTCATGAGTGTGCATCATAGGTGTATCACTCAGTGCCGGTATGTCTATAGGCGCATCAGTCTGTTTGGGTATGTCTATAGATGCATCAGTCTGTTCGGGTATGTCTGTAGATGCATCACTCAGTGCCGGTATGTCTATAGACGCATCACTCTGTTCGGGTATGTCTGTAGATGCATCACTCAGTGCCGGTATGTCTATAGGCGCATCAGTCTGTTCGGGTATGTCTATAGGCGCATTAGTCTGTTCGGGTATGTCTATAGGCGCATCAGTCTGTACTGGTATGTCTATTGGTGCATCAATCTGTTCGGGTATGTCTACAGGTGTATCACTCACTGCCGGCATGTCTATGGGCGCATTACTCAGTAATAATGTGCCTACAGGTGCACCGCTCTGTACTATTATATCTATAGGGTTATCACTCTGTACAAGTATGTCTGTAGGCACATCACTCTGTACTGGTATGTCTATTAGCGCATCACTCTGTACTGGTATGTCTGTAGGCGCATCACTTTGTTCTGGCGTGTCTGTAGGTGCACCGCTCTGTACTGGTGTGTCTGTAGGCGCATCACTCTGTACTGGTGTGTCTGTAGGTGCACCGCTCTGTACTGGTGTGTCTGTAGGCGCACCGCTCTGTACTGGTGGTGTGTGTGTCTGTAGGCTTAATCATACCGCTCTGTACTGGTATGTATATAGGCGCATCACTCTGTACTGGCGTGTCAACCTGTTGTGGTAAATCTCTGGACGTAGTATCTATTTTCCTTTGTAAATCAAGAGGCACATCACGCTGTATTGATACAAACTGGGTTTGATTATCGTCAGTGGTATGACCCGGTGCTAGTATATCCATTGACTCATCCTCTTCATCATTTGCGTCCTACTGTATTGGTATATCCGATGGTGTATCAGATTGTGCCGGGTATCCAGGAACACCCCACATGGGTTTGGTTTATGTGTAATAGAATTAGAATGGTCTCACATATCAGTGGCAACTTGTAGATGTGGCAAAGTCAGATTGAGATAATTCATCTTCATCTGCGTCGGACCATAATTCAGTCATCTTGCATACACCTAAAACCAGATTTGATAATAATAACGCCAATAATTAAATCAATTTAGTTTCAATTTTAAATAGAGCTGGCAAATAACTTTTATACTCACAGCATATCTCGTAGGTGAAATACAAAGTATATTACCACACTCGTGTGTGTTATATATAAAGTTATTTAACAAGTACTTATTTACTATTTACAGATATGACTTACCTGTAATGTTTCAGTGGGTTTTCCTGTGTACTGTAAACCTTCCTAATACAAACACACACTTTGGAAAATAGCTTTTCTCCCAATGGTCAAAATAAACTAATCCTGGCTAGTGTGAAACAAACCCTGAAAAGCTGGGACAGAAACGCTTATATATGGCAACACCAGAATAACAGTAATTAAGACAATCTGACCCCCTGAGAGAGGTCCTTATCAGCTGTAAGTCTAAAGGGGTTAGGTCCCGTAGTCGCGACCTTTGGATGGGTGTAAAACAAAATGGTAGGTTTGCAGCGTGTATCTCTAAGGCCGACTAGTTCCTGACAATGGGCAGTCAATGTTTTAGGATTCATGCTAAAATGTTCACCGAAAATAAGCGGACAAGATTCACGCTGTAAAATGTCATTTTTATTTAAACATTCTTTGAGACGGTAATTCCTATTGTCTACATAATAAGTAATACACATTCATATACCATAATATATTATACATAAAACGTGCATAGCGATAACATAAGCACCTTAAAAATCATAACCTTTCCTTATGAATTAAGTTAAATAGTACAAATCATATATGGTGAAAGCAAAATATACAGGCAACACAGATATACCAGAACCAAGAATCACTGCTAACTCAACAACTTCACACAATAGTAGGCATTGTCCAGGTACTCCATCAATGTCAGGTCGTTATTTGCAAGCCTGAACTTCAAGGTATCGAGTCGTTCCTCCAAATCTCTGTACTTCTTTTTGGGGCCAGTCTTTGGCCGGCATTGTACTGAAGCATCTTTGCCTCGTTCAGTCCTTGTTCATCTGCCAAGAACTTGGCCATCTCGAAAAGGTTGGCATGTTGTGTTCCCACAACCTTCTTCAGACGACCATGCCAACACCCGATGTTCTTGTTTGTGCCGTCAGTATTTTTGGTTCAGTCGAAAAGATTCACCTTGACTTCGTTGTGTACAGGTCCATGTTTGTGGTTTTGGGGTATTTGGGAAATTATGTCGTTCACTGTTGAGATTGATATGCAGTATTTCTGAATGCATCTACAACATCCATTCTTCCCTTTTGTTCTTGTTCACAATAAACATTCACATAAACCATTTACATATATATATATCTGTTTCACCACGAGAAGTAGGAAGAAACTTATTGTGCATTTGCCATTACTGAAGTTGTGGAAATGATGATGAAAACTGTCATTTCCAACATTCTTATAGATTGCAAGTTTATGTAAGAAATTGAATAACTCACTACTAATGAATTGAGTGAACTAAACTCACTCACTAAACCCGCTGGTTCGCATGTCAACCCGCTGGTACAAATGTCATATTTCGTTTCCTGAGTGGACACATTTTATATTTTGTAGAAAACCAGTGTCTTAATCCCTTAAAACAACACCGTTTTCACAACATCTAACATCAACTAAATTTGACAGAATTTTTTACATAAGTGCTCTGGCACTAACCCCTCGACTAGTTTACTTAAATAAGCAGTAATGTTGAACATGAAATGAGTGATTAGAGATCAATAGCAGTACAACTGCATTACAAAGGTTATTCCCCGATTTTCCAAAATAACAATTTCTAAACACGACATAAGCCCTCGACATGGGTGGCGTCGATTTTGTATTTTAGTTGTAGATCATTCTTGTGTATTTCTGCGATGTCGTTGTCTTTTTCACGCTACCACGCGATGGCAATTATAATTACACCATAGTAACTACTACATATTGACAGGAATGACTGCCGTAAAAGCCGCAAAATTCCCACCTTCTTGTTCATCTGATAATAGGAATGCGTCATTTCAAACAAAGTAAAACATTTTCACCAAACCCAATGTAAAAAGAGTAGAAAAAATACATTTTGTAATGGCCCAAAGTATGTTTTTACTCTTTTTGTATTTGTCTCATACATTGTTCTAAATTACTCTTATTTCATCATTGTGTCAACATTTATAAAGTATCTGGCAAAGGGAGATAACTGTTGGTTGAGATTGTAATTCAGTGCATGAAGAAGTCATGCAGTGATGAGCTGACTCGAACCTCAGCAGCCATGTGCTTGGTCAGCAATAATGGTGAGTTTTTATTACTTTGTCTCCTTTGGCCTGAAGAATTATCCTATTGTTTAAATTACAATTCATGTTCTTATGGAAAATTTGGTAATAATTTTGTTTTGCTGTTAAGAAGGGCAAAATTTCCAAACATGTGCTTTCTTGTTTACTGGTTAAACTGGTCGGTTTTTTAATTATTCACATTTATCAATTTAAATAGTATAAAGAATATAAATATCTGTTTAATGCAGTTTGATAATTTTGACCGAATATTGTGTACAAAGCTCTTAATGTTTATTTATTGAAAGTTTGTTCATTTTCAGTCAATCTAATACCACACCACACCAATTATTATAAGAAAATAAGGAAGTAAAAGGATAAAGAAAGAAAAAAGAATATATTATTATTTAACCCAAGACGTGGTTGCTTTATGGATTGTGTACCCAAAATATTTTCTAAGATTTGAGTTGAGATCGTACTGATTATTAGTCCAGTTTCTTTAATCAAGAGCCATCAAGTAAGACAAACCCGAGTGGAGATATCCGTTCGCTTCCTGACTCGAAATCTTCAGTGGCCAGGTAGTACTCTGCCATGGACCTCTCCCAGGAATTCAATTCTTCATTCCAATATTTGTCTGAAAGAAACGTTCTTGGGTACGTACATACGGTAAAGTAAATGACTATCTGTTAGAAAGATACATGCTAATACAGTTTACTCACTATATGTTCTCAGCCTATATTGCTATTATGATCATCCGAGAGGTATTTGTAGAATACATTAACAGTTACTGAACAATTGTCCAGTGCAACAACTGCATTAAGCTGATACCGAACGGATATACACGTCTTGTACATTTATTTAGAGAAACTATTAAGCTGAACTTTGAGAGAGACAGACTATTGCAGGGTGCGTTCATTCGTGCAATTGAACTTATTCTGATGAAATTATCGATCAACATTTGATATATATTCTCTCCCCACACATAGGTTAATGATCCTGAACGCACTGTTAAAACCCCTTTCCTCCACCCTACATTTCTATACATACCCTCTTTTGGTGCCCCTCGTGCTGTCCTGCAACATGCATAGAGAAAAGAGCCAACGTGAAAGAAGACGTTGAAAGGAGGGGGTAGTGGTGGTTTGCTGTAATGCTCCAGTATTACTTCGGCCCTTTTCCGCGTTGCCAGCCATTCGGTCTGATCGTGGACCATTTGAAAGGTGAAACTGTGGACAAAGCCGAATAGTTACAAAAAGCGGCTCTACGATATGCAGTAAATATTCAGCCTTGACTGTACCTTCAGGGTGCAAGCATGTATACAAGTATGCTGGTAAAATACAATGTGTTACTGCACATACCTTTTGCTTGAATGGTTCATCTCTCTCTGCTAGATCAATTCAAATATTCATACTAACAGAGCAGTCACTATTACTTTGTTAAGGAGAACATTTACATTGAAAACAGTGCATCTTAAATATGCAATCAGAATGCTTAGAAAAACAGGACTGGAGAGCTAATATATAATACCAAGTAGTAGATATAATGATTGTCCGGGACCAGTTCCAACAAAAGCCTCTACAAAGCCTTATTTCCCAAATAAGGCTTTGGTCGGACCCTTAGCTCTTGCTACCGTTACCCCTACTGCTTTCCCAACCTATAAAAATTTCAAGCGCCGATATAAAAAAGTAGTAAAATGTTCCCGGCAGCCACAATTCCCAAAGGGAGAAATAGAAATGTATTGCGCTTCCTCCCAAGGGAATTGTGTCTCTCACCGTGAGAGAACCTCACATCACACAAAGTTGTGACGGCGGGATATGAACCCACATGTATAGCTTGCGCAGACTATACATAATGGGCCGCACCACTCAACCGACTGAGCTACCTCGGACTTAGCTGAAGTAGGTCAATTTAACGGGTAGATCACGCGCACCCACACATCACGTGACAGCGGACTTAGCTGAAGTAGGTCAATTTAACGGGTAGATCACGCGCACCCACGCATCACGTGACACTATGCCGTGTTGACAGGAGGTAACACTACGATCAATAGTCCTCTGCCTGGCCCATACCTCAAGTAATACAAGGTAGGTTCGTCTGATTTCATGTTCATTTTATCTATGTTGTATAGCTGCCGCTATGACACTATGTCACGTTGACCTCGATGAAACAGTTTAATGTGAATCGCCTATGATCTCTTTGGTGTTCGTAATAAAGGCTTGCCGGGCTTTTTGTATCCCCTGTTCTATGTACTTTTTTTTCTCGTCCTCGCTGATAGCAGACTTACGTGACTTGGATCGAATCTCTTGTTTCATTTTGTCATATTTTGTGAGTTCAGAGAGGATTGAACGAAACTCCTCCTCTGAGATCTTACTGTCAGTGAGTGCAGTGGAAATACGCTCACTTACCGTGTTCAACTTTGCTTCAGCCAGAACCCTGATCTCGTCGTGTTTCAACGCTTTACGATGCAGTCTGCGTGATACAAATTTAAGCACCAACCCTAACACCCCTGTCACCCCAGCTGTTATTTCAATACCTAGCACTATAGGTGCAGCCACGATGGTGGCTAACAACCCAACACCGGCCGCCCCTAGTCCCATGCTGGTTACCATAAGGGTAGTATCAGTCCCGTCCACCGGGTAAAGTCGAGTTTAGTCCAATCCGTGTATTACGGCCCGGAACGAAACACGAGGGTATGGTACCTCTATTTCTAATTTCAGAGATATAATTACGTTCCTTAAATGAGACATAAGGTGAGGTGAAGGTTAAGTTGACTAACCATTCAGGCTCTTTAAAATCTGATAACGACACCTGCCTATAAACGCTGTCTTTGAAGTGTAGGATGTATAAGGTGTCTTCCTCACCAGGCTGATCGAATCCCTCCGTGTCCCCTAAGTCGTTAAGTGTAGTGTTGGGGTGAAGCCAAGACATTGCTATAATACTATTACGATATAATTTCCAACTGGTTTTCTGATAATAGTTCAGGGGTGCACTTCACCCCCATGAAGTGTATGTTGTCGGGTAGGAAGATCTTGGTTAGTGATATAGTGTCTTCCACGATCACGGTGACACCCTGCAGACTGGTTTTGGAGTCGACACCCACCCGCACGTAAACGTTGCAAACGTGATACTGGTGTTGTTTCCCCAACCGGAGTTTGACCCCCTTCAAGATCTCGACATCATCCCGCGATGGTTCCCCTAGGTAGACTTGGATGATCAGTGTTGAGTTCGCTGGTAGACTCTCCAGTATCTTGACCACACCTTCGAATTCAGACACCAACTGCAATACCACGTTTTGCATGCCCGCATACTGGCGAGTGGGCTGATGACTACGCTACGTCTCTGAGTCGGGACGTAAGCCACGAGCAGGGTTCCGTTGTTCACGACTTTGTTTAGGTGGTTGTCTTTGTTATCCGTGAACACGTAGGGGGAGCCGAGCCTAATATTGAGAAACCAGTCGGCTTTATCGGGTAACAACACCCACTTGTCATCTTCGGTGAAGACGAGCGTGTATATGGCTTGTTTCGGGCAACGGTAGTGCTCTCAACATCGGTTAAGTCGAACAGTTTGCCCCCGAACGATGGGTATATTATCCATTTATCATCCCCGGTGGTGACTAGGGTGTACTTAGTGTTGACTGCCGCTCTTGTGGTATCTACTATATCACTTAAGTTGCTAGTACCATTGGAGGGGACTTCAACGCGTTTGTAAATGCTGTTTTCAGTTGCAAAGTACAATTTACCATCTACTCGAGTGTCGTCGAATCCGGCGTGTCCCCAGGTCGGAGATCCCCACATTGATGCATTTTTTCAACTTCATTCCGGGGCCTTGTGCGTGGGTCATTTTATGTGCAGCGTTATGCTAAGGTATCCTATATTCACGAGATTATGATTTATATCTCACACCGATATTATCAGCTCAGGGATGTTGCCCTGGGTTAACCTCTTATACTGCCGCGGTGAAAACGACTCGGTTCTGCCGTCGTTGTATTTCTCCGTTTTCACCGGTACGGCTCTGAGTATAGTGGAAGGGTGACCCCCTTGAATGTTGTCCGTTGTGCTAACCTGGCTGAGATGAATGCACAGCTCTCGATACGGTACTAGGTCGGGTAACTTCGTGCCTGTGACGGTAGTTGTTGGTTTTATCTCGTCAGGCGACATACCGAGTGTCCTCGCCAATGGTCGGCAGAGTCTCAAGGAGTTTCTTCCGTTGTTGATTAACTCCACTGTGCCGTTTGAGTCGTTCATCTTGAGTTCGGCTCCCAAGGGTTTGAAGACCTAAATCGCTACTTGCGAGCACACGCTGTAGTAGCCGTCAGTTATCTGGTTGCGGCCACCTACGAACAGTTTATTGTTGCTAGCGTTGATGTTAGTCCATCGAGGTAGGTAGGTGATATCGCACAGTCGCGACTTCGAGTTGACCCGATGTGTTATCGATGTCGCGTCGTCAGCCAGCTGAGCGGCCTCGCCGCTCGTTATTCCTAGAAGTGTTATGTACATGTTAGAGTATATAAACTCATTATATAATAGTTTTAAAATGTATTCCCCTGGAGTGTCTTACTCCCCTGGAGTGTTTTACCCTAAACTGGACGTAAATTTCTCACCCATGAAGATCGTAGTCGCTGATGGGATGTATTTCAACTCCCGGCTTTTAGATGTGTTCGACAAGTATAAGCTTTCGGTGACTAACGTCAAGGCAGTCCATGCTTGGTTCAACAACCTGATGCAGTTCTGGCAGAATCAACTAAACTTCGCTGTGTGGTGTGCTACAACGGGGTGTGGTGTGACATTGACCGACACTCTGCGTGGACCACTGAGTCAGTCTGTGTTCATGTTTCACGTGTACTACCAGGTCAGGCGTATCCTTAAAGAGATCAGCGCCCCGCTCCCACAGGACGACGCATGGGACGCAGTAAACAACCAGTACGGGCCGAACCACGGGTTGGGTATCCCCATCATTCACAATATGCACCTCGTGGATGCCAGCGAGAAGTTGAAAGAATGGGGATACAAGTCGTATCATCACCTCTCAACGAACGAGTGGGATGACCGTTACATGGCTTTCGACAACAGCAAGGATTACCGAGTCTGGAGGTTCGAGCAGGGGGCAGCGGATGACTGGCAAAAGTTCATGCTGGACATGTCGAAAGGGTTCACTCGTGCCGGCACCGAACGACTCTATTCGAACGTACGTGTGGACGCTGTTGGGGGCTCAGATGCAAATGCGTTCCAACATCCTTGGTAAGGGGACTGCTTATGGCGCGCAGGAACAGTTCGTTGAAAACGTTAAGAAAGCTATCAATGCTCCAGTTGATCTCCCGAGTGCCATCAAACGCTACCAAGACGTGTTGGAATATGCCAGGTCGAAAGTCGACTACGTGTTTGATGTGGGGTTGTACATGGCTCCGAGAAATATGCAACTGAGAGTAAAAAAAGTGGTGGGCTACAACAACGAAATAGTCATAGCCACGTTGAGTCAAAAGTTGGGCGTCAACCTCGATGTCAACATCCACCACGTCCCACCACCCACGACCGGTGAAACGGGTATAGTGGAGCCTAGGGTTCAACCAACACCCCCTGTGGGGGTGACCCCACACATTCAGGCCTCCAATCAGCAGCATATCGATCGTAAAACAGCTATGGTGGTTGGCGGGGTAGCTTTGGGACTTATTTGGTTAAAAATTCCTTAGCCGCTACATACACCAAACCCGCCACGGCAACGATGGTTGCCCACAGGTTTTGGCCGAGCCACGTGGCAGTTTTAGCCAGAGCACTCAGCAGCCACGAGACGATGCTACCCAGGATGCCGGGTAGGGCTTCGGCGGCCTTACCAGCCAGTTTAGCCAGGGCTTCCCCTAGGGATTTCAGGTGTTTTTTTACCCAGTCTTTGACACCCCCACCACTTGGTGGTGTTGGTGTTGGTGTACCACTGCCGCCGGCAGGCGTCAATGACACCACCAGGGTTGATATGATGAAGCCCAATGCAGTCAGAATGCTGACGATGGTGATCCCTTGCTCCCGGAATAGGATCCGAATCCTGTCAGCTAAGCGTGGTGTCTTGGTGGAGGACTTCGATCAACGGTTTCCAGCGCCGCGGCTGACCTGGGATCGAAGCTGGTCTCGAAGGAGGATGCCGTTTCCAGCGGGTCTTCCTTTCCTCTTCCAATTTAAGTATTAGTTCCCTCGATGGTGGCTTTCAGGGACTTCGTCCTCCGTTTCACCGAGTTTGACCTTTTCATGGGCGATGTAGTGCGTCTATCGCGTCCAGTTTGGCCGTGTTGTTCACGAGATGTCTGCGAATGGTTTGCATGGCCATGTCCAGCCCCGCCAGTTCCCCGGCGGTAAATTCGAATCCGGGTAAGGGTTTGTCGTGGTGGTAGGTGGCCAACAGCTTTTCAATGTTATCAGTCATGTCTTGATCCGATGTAAACCCCTGATGTCTTGCAGATCTTGAAGGGGAAGGGTTTAGGTCGTCGCCACCGTAATCTATGAAACCTAGTTCATCGCGGATAAAGTCACCCCCATGGCGACTGCCGAGTGTTGATAAGGCAAGCGGTTCTCTCGTGCGCTTATTCATGAGATCGATCTCGGGTGAGCCCTCAATCGCAGCGTGCCCTTGCCATCGACAAAAAACTTGGAATAGTCTCGCCCCCACGGCTCTACGTAATTTTTATCCCCTTTTAAACCATCGTAAAACCCGTTGACGGCCTGCTTCACGAGTTCGTTGCCTTGCGTGATTGTGGTGTCATCATCCTTGAATGCCTGGGCACTATCATCCCACATATCCTCCATAGGGATGTACTCAGCCATTATTTAGTATTAAAACTTATATATTTCATTTATATAACAATGTATGGTAGAAAACTAGATCCTTTGAGAAGATCAAGAGAGCCTCTAGGCATCAAAGCCGTGCGCCAGTTGGTGACCATCACCAACAATCCCAGCAAGATAGACCAGAATCAAACGCTGCTGGTTAGATTTCCAAACCTTAGGCGTGAATGACCTCATTGTACCAGGCACTGTTAGACTGGCGTTCAACCTCACGTTGACCTCCACCAGCGACAAACAGCGAGCTAGTCGCGGAGCGTAGGTCGAGCCATCATCAAGAAAACCACCATCAAGATCACCGGTAGCGAGGTGCTGAGCATCGGCGACAGCGGCGTCTTTCACTGCTCACGGGGACCTCTGGAAGCGAGGAGAAACGCGTCAATGATGTGTATCAGGGCATCAGCAAATCGACCGGTTAGCGCGCATAGGGTATGGCTTCACGCCAAGACCAGTTAGACAAGATCACGGACGGTGAAAAGGCCATCGCTCAAGCGTCACGGGGAACCGGTCTCGCGTGCGCTTCGACTTCGAGTTGCTCACGGAACACGCGCCCGTTTACCAGGCAGCTGGGTGATAGGCGAATCTGAGCTCACGTTTAACGACTACAGCAAAGTAGATGCGTGCGCCCGAGCGGCGATGAGGCCAGTTACACCATAGACAACATCTCTCTGGAGTTTGACATGGTCACTAGCCGGAGCTGGCCAGGCAGGTTCGAAGCCAGTACTTTCGGGGAATGTGGCCATCCTGTACAATCGCGCATACTGAGGCATAGATCTATCGTGCGGGGATAAGAAGCGACACTGTGTGGAATATCAACCTGAGCGATGCGGCCCGCCGATCGATGAAAGGTATCCTGGTAGATCCCGTGGAGGATTACGAGCGTTCGGAGGGACAGCGAAAGTTTTCAACCCGAGATTGAAAAGGTGGAAGTGACCATCGGGCGTGCCCAACCAGCTGTTCAGTCATGGTATGAGGGCATACCAGCAGTGGGATGAGATAAAAAGCTACCGGCCATCAAACAACACCCATACATAACCAAGGACCTGGACCTATCCCCGTGCAAATCGGTGAATACCTGACCACCAAGTCGCAGCGTTGTGGTTGGACATGCGATCCACGGATGGCGATAAACTGCGGTAGCGGTCGCCCGCGCCAGACAACGGCAGCGAGGGATAACAAGCCAAGAGGCTCAACCCGCTGTCAAGTTGAAATTATATCTGTATGCGTTATTATGGGCCAGCGCAACTTAATATAGACAATGGGAGATTCGTGCAAGCCATCTATTGATTTACCACGCGGCCCACACTGCGCCATAGTGTGCGGGCAGACTGGCTGTGGGAAGACCGTTTTCGTGTTGGATATGTTGGAGGGGTACTACAGGGGCGTGTTCGACCACATCGTTATCATGTGCCCTACTCTGAGCATGAATAAAACGTACACGGAAAGACCTTGGGTGATGACGGACCCAGACGTACACAGAGTCGACCCGGGAACATGTCTGCAGGACTGGTTGAAAGCTCTTCACAAGAAATTTAAAGGGGAGTCGATGCTGTTCATACTGGACGACTGCAGCGCTAATCGCGAGATAACAAAAAAGAGAGATATGCTATCATACCTGGCCTTCTCCGGCCGGCACGCGCATAAATCTGGCGTCTGGGTGCTAACGCAGAAGTTCAACTCGGTGTTGAAAGACCTCAGGGGAGCAGGCAGCGATGGGTGGTCTTATTTCACTGCAAGGACAGGGATTCGTTCGAGGAGTGTTTGAGAGAGAACGATGTGATGAGTAAATTAGAACGGGAACAGGTGAAGAAACAGCTCACTGAAACTAAACACGCTAAGCTCGTGCTCAAGACCGACCAACCAGTGGCTTATAGGGTGTTTTAGCTAAGCAATGCTAAGTAAAGCTAAGCAAATGCTAAGCAAAGCTAAGCAAATGCTAAGCAATGTTAAGTAAAACTTAGCACTTATAGCTATGGTATTTGAAGTGTTCGTCGTGTGCAACTTAACCTTCATTTCTCTGTCTTTCGCCTATATCGTATATTATATAGTTAAAACTAAAACTTACTTATCACATTATAAGATGGAGTGTGAGGAACTGCTCGAACAATTGTTGGTACCCCAATCACCACAGGTGGACGATGATAAGCGAGAGAAACTGGTGGCGTTGGCTGTTGGTGGCAAAGCCAAACATTACTTTGGGGAGTACACTCCAGATAAAATTCACAAAATGTCAGCCGAAGAAATCGATAAGCTGTATGCAGCTAGATCTGAGGCTAGACTAGGTGCAGAGATGACAAAACAATAGGATCGGCTATGACCCAGATATACAGTGGTGGTATTGCGTCGTACTTCCTTCCCATCCCCAGGATGCCGACTTTACCTGTGGGAAGACCTCGAGAAGACCCTTTTATCGAACACGCCTTGAGCTCTATTAGCTGCGAGCTGTACCACAAATACGGTATGTTGTTAGCCCCGGTGACGGCGGCGATTATCAAGGCAAAGCATTGTCAATTTGAGAGGAAAAATAATAATACTAGTATAAAGGATGGATGCTGCACAGGAGACCCCTTCAGAGGAGACGGTGGAACTGGGGGAGACCCCAAAGTTGGGGGAACCCCAACTAGAGGAGACCCCTCCCACAGTAACCAGGCAGAAGAATCCTAAGAGAGTAGCTGCCGGTAAAAAACGGTGGTGTAACCAACATAAAATTATCACGGTGACCCACCCGTCTCGACTCTTGTTGGTTGTATGCGCAACCGCTGCCGTGGCTATCTCATGGTTATATACACGACCAAGGGATCCCGGGGAGAAACCCCCACAATTAGAGGTCAACCCACATATCATGCAATAAAATATATATTTTTATATCATATACATAATGTCTTAGGGAAAAGCGTTAGTCAGCGGCGCATACCACGCCACCGTGGTCGCCAGTCTAACCGTAGAGATGCCTTTCGGTTGACCAAAATGGTGCTTAAACAACCTACTATCAAGCTAGATTTCAACCTACAGGATATGGGTATGCTCATAATGAACCTTGGTATGGCGATGGCCACAAAAGACATCCTAGTAAAACAAGGGATACTACCTGAAAATATTATGAAATAAATATAGGATGGCTACGATTGCCATGATGGTCGGTGGTGCGTTAGTAAATGCCCTGGTATTTTCGGGGAGTAATTTCCTCTTCTCCGAAACTCACGAGAGTCACACGGCTGAAATACAGGAAGAAAGAAAAAGCGCGATCTCGCTATTGAGAAATTACACGCCGCACAATCCGAGTACGCTAAAAAACCACGATGTCGACGACGCAGCGAGAGAATACTACCTATTAACTGGTAAACGATTGGAACCACTCAATAAACCCACACTCGCTCAGTACTACACACCATCCAAGGGACAAATGGACCGTGAACTGGCCTTCATAGAGCTGGGTATAGCGGCGACTGCGTTGGTTGCAAAACAATTAGACTAAGTACTCATAAGTATGCTAAACATGAGACCTGCTCCATACCGATGCGAATACATACTTATGGGGAAGAAAGAACCCTGTGGTAAGAAATGTAGGACTGAGGGTTACTGTTGTTTCCACATGGGAAGCCCTAACTACTCGTGTTCTGTGTGTGGTATAGGGGTTAAAGGGCACTACTGCCTATGTAAAGCTCACGGGGCGAACGTAGTCAGACATCACCTCATCTACGAGAATAAAAGGCCTACATAAAAGAGCGTGGGCGACTTCTCAGGATAGACCCCAATTAGACATTGTGCACACCCTACGATAGCTATGTCTGTGGAACTTAAGATCGAATCTCTGGTTAAAAACATACTCAAAGATGAACTGAACTTATGGGGACGCTTCAGATTTCAGGTAATATTGGAAGTGGCATGGATTAAAGAGGGTGTTAAGTATACTCGCCCCTTCACATGTGAGGGGGACATCACGACTCAACACCAGATAAATTGTTTTACAAGTATACAGGAATACCTGCACAACTTCAAGGAATACTATATCCAAAAGTGTAAGTACTGGATTGAAACGGCCCATCTAGTGACCTCACTATATTTTTTATCAAGGTTGGAGGAGTTACCTCCCTTTACTGTGGTCCAATTAGACATTGATTCTCTTAGGTGTGTACGCAACTATGACTACTATACGTGAGCTTAAGCATATTGCAAGACAGAGAGGTGTGATCGGGTATTCTCGAATGACCAAACCAGCATTGTTGAGATTACTAGGTTTAGAAGCCCCTCCCACGGTAAAACAATCAAAAGCTCAAGCAAAACAGCTTGGGCTCACGGGTTATTCAAACCTGGGGAGAGCCGGGTTAGTTGCATTGTTATCACATGCCCCCGTAGCAAAACCTCCCACTGTAAAACAATTAAAAGCCGAGGCACGCGATTTGGGGTTAGGGGGTTATTCCCGTATGAAGAAGCCACAGCTTGTAGAACTATTATGGCAGAATAGAGCTATTGACCTACAGTTCGTGCCCACTGAGCGCGCTGTAGGCAACTATTTGAGAGGTTGGCGCATGCATGTTGATAGGAACATAGACATTACAGATATCAAGCCTCTGATAGCTGATAAAATAAACCAGGACACTAAACAGTCTGGGAAGTATCAAGTTTCAGATCACAGTTAAAATGTCGCTCGATAAGCAAGTGGGGAATGGGGTCACTGAGTACGTTCAGCCTTACTTCAGAGGTAAACAAGAAGTCGTGACCCATATAGAGACCATAGACGTATCAATCGATACCAGTTTTCAGCAGATACGAGAATACCTAGAACGCTACACACACTTGGGGTCCGGGTGGGCTGTAGATAAAATCGATAATGTCTATCTAGACATAGCTAACTACGTGCCGTTCAGAGGTGGGTCATACCTAGACTTGCCCCCCTACTATAGGAAAAAACAGGCCATGGTAAACGTTAAGAATAGAGGAGACGATTGCCTGAGGGTAGCTACCAGGTCAACCTTGTTTCCAGCTGACACTCATTCAGACAGGCTTTCTAGCTATCCCCAAGATGATGGGCTCAACTGGGATGGTATAGATGAACCAACCCCCATATCCCAGATCACTAAAGTAGAAAAACAGAATAATCTAGCTTATAACGTCTTTGGGCACGAAGGCAACACAACAATAGTACACAGGGTCAGCCCAATGTTGGGGGAGGAGGGTCGCCAAGTTATCAATATATTCATGATCCAACGAGGTGAAAAGTATCACTACACGTGGATAAAACATCTCAGCCGGTTGTTGCACGACCAGTCGAAACACGTTGGGAAAAAACACTTTTGTGTGCGATGCCTGCACGGTTTCAGCCGAGCTGATTTATTAGAATCCCACCGGGAGGATTGCCAAGGTGTGGGGCAGACGGCCATACGAGTCGACATGCCTAAGGAAGGTGACAATATCCTAAAATTCGGCAACCACAAGCACCAAATGTCTGTGCCTTATGTCATCTACGCCGACTTTGAAGCCTTGGTCAAACCTGTTGAGGCTGCTGCCGGCGGGGCTGTTGGGGATACCCCAACCACACTCAAAACACAAGAGCATGAAGCCTGTGGGTTTGGATACGTTGTTGTCCGTTGTGACGGGGAAACGAAAGCTCCGGTAGTGTATAGGGGTCCCGACGCGGCTGAAAGGTTTCTAAAGTGTTTGCAGGAGGAAGAAAAAATTATTAGGAACGCACTGTACACAATCGCTCCCATGAGTATGACCCGAGCCGACCGACTAGCTCACGCCTGTAGCACTAACTGTCACGTGTGTGACTCACCACTGAACGGTGATTCGGTAAGAGATCACTGTCACGTAAACCGGTAAGTATAGAGCTCAGCAGAGGCACAGCGCTGCGTGTAACCTCAAGCTTAGAATCATCCCCAAGACAATAAACATCCCCGTTGTCTTTCACAACTTGAGAGGGTACGACTCTCACTTGATCATGCAGGCCATCGCGAAAATCGATGGTAATATAACGTGAATCCCCAACAACATGGAGAGATACATCTCCTTCAGCTTAAACGGCCTTAGGTTCATTGACTCATTTCAGTTTCTCCTGTCGTCACTAGACAGTCTGGTCAAGGCCAACGATACCTTCCCTATTACCGATCGATACACAGACGCCGAGACTAGACCCCTGCTTATGAGGAAGGGTGTGTACCCCTATGAGTACATGGATAGTTGGCCTAAGTTCGCCAAGACCAGACTACCCCCCATCAGAGAATTTTACAGCAATCTGACAGACTCGGAAATATCCCAAGACGATTACTCGCACACTATTAATGTATGGAATAAACTAGGTTGTGAGAATCTGGGTGACTATCACGACCTGTATTTGAGGACAGATGTACTGCTGTTAGCTGACGTGTTTGAGACGTTTAGGCGGACATGTTTCAAGCAGTATAAACTCGACCCCGCATGGTATTACACCAGCCCAGGTCTGTCGTGGGATGCCTTGCTTAAAAAGACCAGAGTTAAGTTGGAATTGCTTACAGATTATGACATGCACCTATTCATTGAGAAAGGCTTGCGAGGTGGGATCTCCATGGCAACCAAAACGATGCCGAAAGCAAATAATCAATACGTGAAGGGCTACGACCCAAGCAAACCAACCAATCACATTCTCTACCTCGACGCAAACAACCTGTACGGCTGGGCCATGAGCCAGTATCTACCCACAGGGGGATTCGAATGGGTGTCACATGAGATCGGTCGGGTATCGTCCGATTTCGATGTTATGAGCATTGCACCAGATTCGAACAAAGGTTATATCCTCGAGGTTGACTTGGAGTACCCCAAGGCATTACACACATCACACAACAGTTACCCCCTGGCCCCTGAACGTATGAGGGTTAACCCAGACTGGATGTCTGAGTACCAACATAACTTGTTAGGTGGGCGGGTGGCAGACGTTGAAAAACTCGTGCCTAACTTAATGAATAAGACCAAGTACATCGTTCACTATTGCAACCTACAGCTGTACATGTCGTTGGGTATGAGGCTGACCAAAATACACAGGGTGCTCGTGTTCAACCAGAGCCCATGGATGGAGCCTACATCAGAATGAACACAGACCTCCAGCTTGCCACCAGTGACTTTGAGAAAATCTCTATAAGCTCATGAACAACTTCGGTGTTCGGTAAGACTATGGAGAACCTGAGGAAACGCAGCGGTGAGACCGTGAAGCTGGTCCGGCCGAATGAGGAAGACAAGCTCAGGAGACTGATAGCCAGTCCGGCATTCAACCGTAGCAAGATATTCACCGATGACCTAGTTGCCCTACACATGAAGAAAAGCCACATAAAATTCAACCGGCCTGTTTACGTGGGATGAGCATCCTCGATTTATCAAACACCTGATGTACGACTTTTACTACAACGAGCTTAAGAAACAGTACGACGACAGGTGTGAAGTGCTGTAACACACTGACCGCGGATTCCTGCTGATGGAGATTCGAACCGAGGATGTGCACGAGGACATGAAAAACACCTCGATTTGTACGACACCAGCGACTACCCCAAGGACCATGCCATACACAGCACGGTAAATAAAAGGTCCTCGGTAAGATGAAGGGCGAGTGTGCTGGCACGCCCATAGCCAAGTACATAGGGTTGAGGCCTAAGATGTACTCCATACTGAAAGCCGACAATAGTGAGATCCGGAAGGCTAAGGGTGTTAAGAAGCACGCGTGAAACAACACATCAAACACGCCAGATTCAAGGAAGCCCTGTTCAAGACCCGTACCTTTAGACATAAAATGAACACACTTAGAAGTGATGGGCATAAGATATACGGACTGACTATAAACAAGACGTCCCTGTCGCCTATGGATACTAAGCGTTGGATAGCTATTGATGGGATAAACATCGCAGCGTGCACGGGCATGAGAAAATTGAACCAAGAACATAGATATATAAATACCCTGTCGGGACGACATGTCACGGAACCAGAGAAAGTTTGAGGCTATTTACTATAGCCCGCGTGGGTACTGGAAAGGAGCTTGCGCTGTAGATAAGCTGGCTAAAATGGCGCGAGTACCGCCGGAGGAGGCCAAAGCGTGGCTTGAAAAACAAGCCCTGTGGCAGATCTATTTACCACCACCACGCTACGTGCCTAGAAGGAGGTTCGGTATTAACATACCTAATAGCGTTCACCAGGCCGACCTCCTATTCCTACCCCACGACAAGAGGTATAAGTATGCCTTAACTATAGTGGACGTAGCCAGTCGCTACAAGGAAGCCGAACCCTTGACCGCGAAAGATTCTGCCCAGGTAGCCAGAGGATTCGAACGCATATACAAACGCAGTCCGCTAACATGGCCAACAGAGCTGCAAGTTGACCCCGGGCGGGAGTTCATGGGTGTCGTGTCACAACTGTTAGACAAACACGATACAAAGGTCAGGCGTGGCACGGCTGGAGCCCATCGCAGCCAAGCCATAGTTGAGAGATTTAATAGGACTTTGGCTGAACGCTTATTCGGACATCAGTATGCGAGGGAGATGGCCACCCTGGGAAAACGATCGACTGAATGGGTCGTGAGGTTACCTAAGGTGGTGTCGGCAATCAACCATGAAGTCACCCGTCTCACCGGCAAGAAACCGGCAGACGCTATCAAACTAAAATCAATAGTGGTAGAGTCGGCTGCTCCATTGCGTGGGAAGGAGAAACAGATACCAGATATGGTCAGTCAAAACTTACAACATAGATAAAGTGGACATGAAAGCAGACGAGCCTAACTTGTACTACTTGAGGGATGGGCCAGGTAGAGGGTTTGTAAGAGCGGAATTATTGATCGTACCGTACGGCACAGTGTTACCTCCTGTCAACACGGCTTAGATGAAAACCGACACACTTCAGCCATGTCGGTTAAGTGGCGCGTACATGCAGAGTTCGTATCCCGCTGGCGCTTGAAATTTTTATAGGTTGGGAAAGCAGTAGGGGTAATGGTAGCAAGAGCTAAGGGTCCGACCAAAGCCTTATTTGGGAAATAAGGCTTTGCAGAGGCTTTTGTTGGACCTGGTCCCGGACAATCATTATATCTACTACTTACCATACTTGAATCATGCTTTTTGGATGTTATATAAGTACACTCTCATCATTTTTACTTTGTAGTTAAGAGACTGTACTCGAATTTTACTCTGAGTATGTTGAGGATGTATGTATGACTTCATAAACATACTGTACGTGAACCTTGCTGTCAGGGTGTTGAAGGGAAGCGTGTTCCAGAGGATGCACGTACTGTAAGGAAACCTTGCATTCATGGTGTTAAAAGATGACATCTATGAGGAACTACACTCAACCTGTCAGTGTTTAAAAGCTGAATGAATATACCTCCAGGAGGATGTCAGAGATGGTGATGTATCATCGTACCTGAATTTTGCTATCAGGATGCTCAGGAGGAGAACATTCACGAGAAGCATGTGCAGGGCCAGAAGAAGTGGAACTGCGTATTTCCCAGTGGTGGATGGACATTCATTCTTTGTGTCGTTTTCGAAAAGAAGTGGGTTCGACGAACACGCACCCTGGGTTTCACTCGCTAACACAAGGAACAAAAGTACAAAGAAATGTATGCATGTATGCTTTCCTAAAAGCAACTAAATAATAGATCATTTACTGTTGTGTTACTAATGATGAACGCCAATACAAAAGAGTCATTTAACAAAATGTATCTTATTCCTGTAGTATTAATGGATATAAGATAGTGAGCATATTACTTTCTTGCTCAGAAGCTGTTTGATCAAGGTGGCACCATTCGAGGGCTTAGTAAAGTTTATCAAAAGATTTCTGGTACACGTGGAAGACATTCCCAAATTTTAAACATCAGTGACCGAAATGAAAAGATAATATATAGAGTACCTTCAATTTCATCCAATCCTAATTCTCCAAATAGGTTCCAAAATGCACTTTTAGGTATGTCAATCAAAGACTCAGGTGACCAGTCACGGTTAGGATAAAGAAGCGCGTGTGCAGCCAGGCCGTGCGATATGATGAACACCGACATTATCCCCAGGAACGGAATTGAGTTCTTGATCTACAAGATAATGAAGAAAAACTACCTTAATACAGTATCACAAGGTCCCAGATAGCAAAGGTTTATTGGCAAATGGTTTGTTGGTTTGCCAACGGTTTGCCAACATTGGCCCAACGTTATCTTAATGACCTAAAAGTAACAGTGGCTTTGGACACGTTGGTCCAACAGTGGGCCAATATTTGAAAAACTCTGCATTTCCCAACATTGTGAATAAAAGGGTGAGCACACGGCCATTTTACCCATGTTTTTGTATTAAGATTTTGATGAAAGTTGAAATAATTACACAGAAAAATGTAAGAAAATATTTCGCTGACTTTTAACTATGATGCAGTGAATTTTACAGCGTTGTTTTCTCCAAATTGAATACCAAACGTGTCATAATTGATAGCTTTACCTGATATTCAAAGAGCAGACGACAGTACATTTCTGGAGGCCTTCAACTGGTAAATATGCATTGTAAGTTCTGTGATGCTGAATTGTGAATATATTGTGAAATAATTGGTTTAAATCATCATTTAAGTTAAAGAAACTGACACATACTGTATTGAAAGACAATTGATTGAGTAGATAAAAGATTTAATTGACTTTTTTCTTTAGGTGCCTGTTTTAACCATTTTGATAATCTTATTTGATGTTAAATTATTTATATTTATTGTATTTACTTTATTAACATTATGTGTCTGTCAGTTACACTCCTGTTTGCATATATACAACTCTCCCTATTATTCATCTTTACAACCAGTAATTCTTAAACATCATCATACCAGATATATGTGTCACAGTTATAGTAGTTACACGTCATATCCAAATAAAACATTGTTTGATCGGCATTCTAGAAGTTGGTGAGTCAAAAATGAAACATACAAGTTTATGGACGACAACTTCTTGCTTATTGCATAGAGCGATGTTTCGATGTATACTGAGAAGCAATAAAAACGCATATGAGGAAGAAATGTCAGATATATTTCTCATATGTCCAAAAATTACATATGGCGGTACAGGAAAAGGCATTGTGATGACTTGTAAACAATACTGCAGTGTTTACAGAGGATTACGGATGCAACAATGTCTTTGCGAGCATCTCCAAAACAAGTGGTATGAAAACACACAACAGTAGTATATACAATAGCGGTACGAGATCAATTCCAACAAAAGACTCTGTAAAGCTTCATTTATGAAATAAAGCTTTTGTCAGGCCCTTATCTCTCTCCGCTATTGTATATACCACTGTTTGATTCCCCAGTTAACTTCCTGGTCACTATGGCAAACCAACACTTTCCTGATCACGTGATGCTATTGTGATCACCCAATGTCGTGTTGACCTCAAGGAAACAGTTTAATGTGAATCGCCTATGAGTTACAGGATACTATTGGGATTACTCGACAAGGATAGTGTTTTATATTTTGCTTGGGGGGTAACATTGTGCCGTCTGGTATGATCAATAATTCCTCTCTGACGAAACCTCTCCCTGGCCCATTTTTCAAGTCGTACAAGTTCGGCTCGTCGGCTTTGATGCCCACTTTATCTATGTTGTAAGTTTTGACTGACCATGTCGGGTCGGTGACTCGTTTCCGAGTGTCCCCTTCATGTTCTCCCGGCTGGTAGAGGTATCTCACAAGGACCCGTTCGGGTATCTGTTTCTCCTTCCTACACGATGGTGCAGCCGGTTCGGCCATCACTGATTTCAGTTTGATAGCGTCAGCCGGTTTCTTGCCGGTGAGCCAAGTGATTTTGTTATTGATAGCCGACAGTTAGCAGTTGTGACACGGCACCCATGAACTCCCATCTGGGGTCGACTTGCAGTTCCATGGGCCATGTCAGCGGACTGCGCTTGTATATGCGTTCAAATCTGCGGGCTACCTGGGCCGAGTCTTTCGCGGTTAAGGGTTCGGCTTCTTTGTAGTGGCTGGCCACGTCAACGACGGTTAGGGCGTACTTGTACCTCTTGTCGTGGGGTAGGAACAGGAGGTTGGCCTGGTGGACGCTATTGGGTACGGCAATGCCGAACTTTCTTCTAGGCACGTAACGTGGTGCCGGTAAATAGATCTGCCACAGGGCTTGTTTCTCAAGCCACGCTTTGGCCTAGGTCGGGGGTACTCTCGCCATTTTGGCAAGCTTATGTATGGTGCTCGCTCCTTTCCAGTATCCACGCGGGCTGTAGTAAATAGCTTCAAACTTTCTCTGTTTCCGTGACATCATATACATACGGCTATGTCTTTGGTTCAATTTTCACATGCCCGTACGCATACGTGTTGATTCCATCGGTGGCTATCCAACGCTTTGTGTCCATCGGCGACAGGGACGTCTTGTTTATCGTCAGTCCGTATATCCTGTGCCCTTCGCTTCTCAGCGTGTTCATCTGATGCTTGAAGGTGCTGGTCCTGAACAGGGCCTCCTTGAACCTGGCGTGTTTGATGTGTTGTTTCACCACATACTTCTTGACACCCTTCGCCTTCCCGGATATCGCTATTGTCGGCTTTCAGGATGGAGTACATCTTGGGCCTCAAGCCTATGTACTCCGCTATGGGCGTGCCAGCACACTCGTCCTTCATCTTACCGAGGACCTTTTTGTTAACCGTGCTGTGCATGGCATGGTCCTTGGGGTAGTCACTGATGTCATACAGTTGCATGTGTTTCTTCATGTCCTCGTACACGTCTCTGGTTCGAATCTCCATCAGCAGGGAGTCCGTATCCGTGTACAGCACTTCGCACCTGTCGCCGTACTGCTTCTTGAGCTCGTTGTAGTAGAAGTCGTAACATCAGGTTCTTGGAGAGGTCGAGGATGCTCATCCCAACGTAGACGGCCCGGTTGAACTTGATGTGGCTCTTCCTCATATGTAGGGCCACCAGATCGTTGTTGAATATTTTGCTCTGGTTGAATGCCGGGCTGGCTATCAGTCTCCTGAGCTTGTCTTTCTCTTTCGCCCGGACCAGCTTCACGTCATGCGTTTTCGCAAATTCTCCATCGTCTTACCAAACACCGAGTTGTTCATGAGCTTGTAGAGGTTCCTCTCGAAGTCACTGGTGGCCAGCTTTCACAGGTCCGTGTTCATTCAGATGTAGGGCTCCATCCAGGGGCTTTGGTTGAACTTGAGCACCCTATAAATTTTAGTCAGCCTCATACCCAGCGACAGGTCCAGCGACAGGTCCAGCTGCAGGTTGCGATAGTGAACGATGTACTTGGTCTTGTTCATCAAGTTGGGTACAAGTTTTTCGACGTTGTCTAGCTTATTACCCCCCACCCTCTGTTGGTAGTCGGACATTCAGTCCGGGTTCACCATCAAACGTTCTGGGGCCAGGGGGTAGCCGTTGTGTGACTTGTGTTATGCTGCTGGGTACTCCAAGTCAACTTCGAGGATGTAACCTGCCCCCGAATCCGGTGGTATGCTCATGACGTCTATCTCAGGCACCCACTCGAACCCCCCAGGTGGGTAGATACTGGCTCATAGCCCAACCATACAGGTTGTTGGCGTCGAGATAGAGGAGATGATTAATGGGTTTGCTAGCATCGTAGCCCTTCACGTGTGCTTATTGTTGGCTCTTGCGTACCGTTTGGCAGCAATGGAGGTCCCACCTCGCAATCCTTTCTCGATGAACAGGTGCATGTTGTAATCGGTGAGGAGTTCCAGCTTAAATCCTGGTTTTCGAGAGACGACAGCAGGAACTGAACTAAGTCTATGAACCTCAGGCCGTTCCGGGAGAAGGAGATGTATCTCTCCATCTTGTGGGGATGCACGTCAGGTTCCCTCGACCCTAGCAATGGCCTGCATGATTAAGTGAGAGCCGTACCCTCTCAAGTTGTGGAAGACCACGGGGATGTTGATGGTCTTGGGGTTGATTTTGAGTGATGGCAGTGATCTCTCACTGAATCGCCGTTCAGTGGGTCGTCGCACACATGGCAACGAGTGCTGCATCCGTGAGCTCGCCGGTCTGCTTGGGTCATACACATGGGAACGATATTGTACAATTTCTTCCTGATGGCTTTTCGTCCCATTGCAAGCACTTTAGAAACTTTTCAGCCGCGTCGGGACCACTGTACACTATGGTAGCTTTCGTTTCCCCATCACATCGGACGACCACGTATCCGAACCCACAGGCCTTGTGCTCCTGCGTTTTGTGCGTGTTTGGGGTCAGTCCGATGTCAACGCTTTTGATGAAGGCTTCGAAGTCGGCATAGATGATATAAGGCACTGGCATCTGGTTCTTATGGTTGGTGAATTTTAAGACATTGTCGCCACCGTTGGGCATGTCGATTCCAGGTATGGCCGTCTGCCCCCGCGCCAGGCAATCCTCCCGGTGGGATTCTAATAAATCAGCTCGCGTGAAGCCATGTAGGCATCATTCACAAAAGTGTCTTTTCCTGTTGTATTTCGATTGGTCGTGCAAAAGCCTGCTGAAGTGTTTTATCCACGCATAGTGATACCTACCACCTCGCTGGATCATGAATATATTGATCACGTGGCGACCCTTTATTGGGCTGATCCTGTGCACGATCGTTTTGTTGCCTTCGTGCCCAAAGACGTTGATGGCTATGGCATTCTGCTTCTCGATTTTAGTGATCTGAGATATGGGGTGGGTTCAGCTCAGACCGTCCCAGTTGAGCCCGTCTTCTTGGGGATAGCTTCGTGGTCTGTTTGAATTAACGTCGGTCGGAAACAACAGGGCTGACCTGATTGCTAACCTCATGCAATCCACCTCTATTCTTGATGTTGACCATGGCTTGTTTTTTCTTGAAGTAGGCTGGCAAGTCTAGGTACGATCTGCCTCTGAACGGTACGTAGTTAGCTATGTCTAGATAGAGTTTATCAATTTTATCCACTGCCCACCCGGAACCCCTGTGCGGAAGGGTTCCAAATATTCCCGTATTTGCTGAAGACTGGTATCGATGGACTCGTCTATAGTCTCGGCATGAGTCACGACTTCTTGTTTACCCCGGAAGTAAGGCTGAACGTTTTCAACGGCACCGTCCGTCTGCTGTTTATTGAGCAACATCTTGCCATTATTTGAAATTTGAGGCTTCCCAAATCGTTCCCTTGACGTTGCCGATGTCTATGTTCTTATCTACATGCATGCGCCAGCCTTTCAGGTAGTTACCTACAGCACGTTCAGTGCGCACAAACTCTAGATCGACAACTCTGTGCTGATGCAACAGTTCGACGAGTTCGGGCTTCCTCATACGGGAATAACCCGCCAGCCCCAGCTCTCGGGCTTCTTGTTTGAGTTCTTCTAGCGTGGGTCATTGTACAGGGGCGTGCAACAGTGCGACTAGCCTGGCTTTCCTCATACGGGAATAACCAGCCAACCCCAGCTTGGAGTTTGAGTTGTTTCACCGTTGGAGGGGGTTGTATGTCTAGTAAGCTAAACAGTTGGGTTTCCTCAATTGGGAGTACCCCACTACGCCTCGTTCTCTCGCAATATGCTTGAGCTCTCGGACAGTAGTCATTGTTATACCAAGGTGTATACAATCTCTAATTGGGTGTTCGGTACCGAGTAAAAAATTAAGCGCACATATCATTCACCACGAATCTAGTCCCCTGCCCAGCGCTATATTCAGAATAACCGTATCGATTCTGGGCTCAGGATAGCTTTCCCATTTTACTATTTCCAGATCGTTGGGGATACACGTATATATATTGGCTGATTCAGTCAATATTTGTTCTCTGAAGACATCCAGCTTTGTAGTAACAATCATTTGAAAGTTGATGTGCCCCAATTCGTTTATTTCCTCTTCGAGTTTGCTAATGATCAGAGGTCTGATGTCATCAATACTGCATTTACTTGGAAACACCAACCAGCTTCTCAGGCCAAAACTCGGGGGTGGAATTCGAATGAATTGAATAGCAGGCATTATTATACCTAGGTTTACACAGTCTCTAATTGGGTCACTGGCTAGGGAAGGGAGGTAATTCCTCCTATCCTGAGGAGGCGCCTACATTCGTTTATGTAGTCCTTTTTCCTCTCGTAGATAAGCTGGTGCCGGATGACGTTTGCCCAGTGGGCTTTACATAAACAGTAATCGCATTTAACCCCACACATGGATACCACACATGGAGCACGAGTAGTTCGCGAAACACCTCCTGTGGAAACAACAGTACCCCTCCATCCTACATTTCCTACCGCAGATCTCGGTTTTCCCCATAAGCACGTACTGACATCGATACGGGGCAGGTCTCATTGTATACTCATATGTGTACCTAGTTTAATTCCTTTGCGATCAATGCAGTCGCTGCTAGGCCTATCATGATGAAGGCCAATTCTCGATCCTTTTGTCCCGGGCTGGGTGTGTAATATTGGGAGAGTGTGGGTTCCTGGAGTGGGGCGAGCTGTTTGCCTGTTAGCAGGTAGTACTCTTTCACGTCGTCGTCGACGTCCTTGAACGTTCGAAAGGCATGGTTCTCACGCTCGAGTCGTTCGTTAATGTAATCAAGTCTCTGCATACGTTTCTTCCCGTAGGCCGGCGACCACGGTGGCGTGGTATGATTCGTTAACGAAAGTTTCTCCATCAGACATGATGTATATGATATAGAAACATATATTTAATTACAACATAATATGCGGGTTTACCTTTACTCGTGCCTGTGGGGCTAGGGCTGGGGTTGGGGTTGGTCCTTGTGGTCTATTATAAAGCATGAAAACCGCGGCAACCGCAGCAGTTGCGCCTACAATCCATATATAGTTACTCTTATGTTGCTTGGCTAGACCGCCTTTTAGGGTTCTTCTGCTTGGGGGGCGGTGGGGTAGCCTAGTGGTTAAAGTGTTGGCTCGTCACACCGAAGACCC
The DNA here is from genome assembly GCF_003918875.1 of Haliotis rubra. Classification (NCBI taxonomy): domain Eukaryota; kingdom Metazoa; phylum Mollusca; class Gastropoda; order Lepetellida; family Haliotidae; genus Haliotis; species Haliotis rubra. The sequence continues at coordinate 156,744 of NW_025765355.1, read as the reverse complement.
GGGTTGGAATCCCCACATGGGTACAATGTGTGAAGCCCATTTCTGGTGTTCCCCAGCCGTGATGTAGCTGGAATATTGCTAAAAGCGGCGTAAAACCAAACTCAGTCAGTCAGTCAGTCTTCTGCTTGGTGACTTGTACTGGGGCCTCCTGTGTCGGGGTTTCCTCTGCCTGAGTCACTCGCTGGGCAGCATCCATCTTGTATACTATTACTATTATTATACCCCTCTTTAAATTGACAATGCTTTGCCGTGATGATCGCCGCTGTCACTGGGGCTAAGAACATGCCATATTAATGGTACAGCAGGCAGCTGACGGCGCTCAAAGCGTGTTGGATAAAGGGGTCCTTCTCCAGGTCCTCCCACAGGTAAAGCTGGCGTTCCGGGGGAATGGGGAGGACATACGATGCTATGCCGGTGTAGATCTGCGTCATGGTCGAGCCTATAGTCTTCGTCATCTCGGCGCCGAGCGGGCTCATCGGTGGGTAGTTTCTGGATTTTATCTGGAGCATAGTCCCCAAAGTATTGTTTGGCCTTGCCGCCAACCGCCAGCCCCATTAGTTTCTCTCGCTTGTCATCATCAGGCAGTATCACTCGACTATCGCCCTCAACCAACAGTTGTTCGAGCAGTCCGTTGCACTCCATCCTATCATGTAACAAGCGATTCTTAACTCTTATGATATAATAACCGATACAGCCAAAACACAGCGAGATGAAAGTTAAATTGCACACGATGAGTACTTCACAAGCCATATAGAATAGTAACTTTTAATTGTTAAACCATTGCTCAGCCATTGCTTAGCAATGGCTTAGCATTGCTTAGCACTTCATAAGCCACGTGTTGGTCGGTCTTGATTACACGAGCTTAACGCGCTTAGTTTCCTCGCTAGCTGCCTTTTCACTTGTTCCGCTCAGATGTGCTCATCACGCCGCTTTCTCTCAAATATTTCTCGAACGAATCCCCGTCGCTGTAGTGAATAAGGCTACCCATCGCGTCTGTTCCCTGAGGTCTTTCAGTACCGAGTTGAACTTCTCAAGTCATCACCCAAACGCTGTGCTTTGCGTGTCGGCCGGAGAAGGCTAGATACGATAGCATGTCTCTCTTTTTGTTATCTCTTTATTAGCGCTGCAGTCGTCCAGGATAAACAGCGTCGACTCCCCTTTAAATTTCCTGTGATAAGCTTTCAACCAATCCTGCAGACGTGTTCCCGTGTCGACCAAAGATCTTTCCATGTACGGTTTGTTGATGTGCAGAGTAGGGCACATGATAACGACATTGTAGAAGGTATCCCGGTAGTAATTCTCCAGCATATCCAGCACGAAAACGGTCTTCCCACAACCAGTCTGCCCGCACACTATGGCGCAGTGCGCATCGCGAGGTAGATCAATAGATGGCTTGCACGAATCTCCCATTGTCTATATTAAGCTGCGAGTCCATAATCACGTACAGATATAATTTCAACTTGCCCGCGGGTTGAGCCTTCTTGGTAATCTGGATGGCTATCCCATCGCTGCCGTTGTCGACGCTGCGTCGCTTGCCATGTAATTGATCGCCATCCGCGGATCGCATGTCCAACCATAGCATGTGCCTGTGGGTCAGGTATTCACCGATCTGCACGGGGCTTAGATCCAGGTCCTTGATGACATGTTGGTGCCGGGTTGGTAGCTTCGTTATCTCGTCCCACTGCTGGTGTGCCCTCATACCAGCGCTGAACAGCTGGTTGGGCATGCCCTCAATGGTCACTTCCACATTCGTGATCTCGGGGTTGAAAAACTTCTCGCTGTCCCTTCGGAAGGGCTCGTAATGCTCAACATGAACGATCAGGATGTCTTTCATCAATCGCGCCGGCACATTTAGGTTGATATTCCACACCGTGTCACTCTTGTCCTGATTGATTGTTCTATGCCGCAGTATGCAGTCGTACAGGACGGCCACTTTCCCCGAGTACTGGTTTCGAATCTGACGGGCCAGCTCCGGGCTAGTGACCATGTTGAACTCCAGAGAGATGTTGTCGATGGCATAACTGGCTTCACAACCGTTTGGAGTACGCACGACTCTGCTGTAGTCGTTGAACGTGAGCTCAGATTCAAAGCCTATCACCCAGCTGCCTGGTAAAACGGGCGCGCGCCCAGTGAGCAACTCAAAGTCGAAATGGCACGCTGAACCTGTTCCGTGAGGCAGTGGCGATAGCCTTTTCACCCACCGAGATCTTGTCGAGCTGGTCTTGCATGAAGCCGTACCCGACGCACAACCTTAGTCGACTTGTTGATGCCTTTGTACACGTCGTTGACGTGTTCTCCTCATCACTTTTCAGAGGTCACCGTAGCAGTAAAACACGCCGCTGTCGCCGATGCTCAGCACCTCGCGTTACTGGATCTTGATGGTGGTTTTCGATAATGGCCCGATCTACGTTCCGCACCAGCTCGCATTTGTCGTTGTCGGAGGTCAATGTAATATTAAGCGCCAGTCGAACTGCGTGCGGTCCGCGATGAGGTCGTTTCACCCAGGTTAGGGGAATCGAACCAGCAGCTTTGGTTCTGGTCTATCTTGCTAGGATTGTTGGTGATGGTCACCGACTGGCGCCGCGGCTCTAACGCCTAGAGGCTCCCTTTAGATCTCCTCGAAAAGGTCTAGCTTCCTACCATATGACATTGTTATATACATGAAATATATAAGTTTAACATAATTAAATATGGCTGAAGGTTACGATGACATCCAGATGGATGATATATGGGATAATAGTGTCTACTGCTCGAAGAGGAGGAAACCTCGTTCTCACAAAGCAACCGAATTCTGAAGCAGGCACGCCAATCGGTCACTATGACGAGTTGAAGTGTAAACACAACGCTTGAGCCGTTGGGATGAGACTATTCCAAGTTCACCCTCGTCGGTAATTACGGCATGCTGCGATTGAGGGCTCACCCCAAGAGATCAATCTCTTCGAACAAACGCATGAGAGGAACCGCGCTGGTTCTGTCGAGTACTCATCAATCAATCACCATTGTGGGCAACTGATCAGCGATGCACTAAACCTCATAGATTATCGGCCCAAGCTTCCCCCGAAGGCCGTCCAAGATCTGCAAGCAGCCAGGGCCGAACTCAACGATGAGCCCCAATGTGCCATCGATGAATTGTTGGCCACCTATCATAACAAACCCTTACCCGGGTTCGAATTTACCGTTCAGGAACTGCGGGGGCTGGACAAGGCCATGCAAACCAAACGGAGGACGAGTCTCTGAAAGCCACAATTGAGGAACAATTACGCAATTTGGAAGAGGAAAGGTCGACCCGGCTGGAAACGGCGTCCTCCTTCCGAGAACAGCTTCGATCCCAGATCAGCAGCGTGCGGGAAACCATCGATCGAGTCCTCTACCAGGACACCACGCTAGCTGACAGGATCCGAATCCTCTTCCAAGAGCAAGGGATCACCATCGCCAGCATTCTGACGGCATTGGGCTTCATCATATCAACCATGGTCGTATCGCTGACCCCCCAACACCAAGTGGTGGCGACGTCAGAGACTGGGTGAGAAGACACCTGAAATCCCTTGGGGAGGCCCTGGCTAAACTCGCAGGTAAGGCTGCCGAAGCCCTGCCCGGCATCCTGGGTAGCATTATCTCGTGGTTACTTAGCACTCTCTCGAAAACTGTCACGTGGCTCGGACAATACCTGTGGGTATCCATCGTTGCCATGGCCGGGCTGGTGTACGTAGTCACTAAGGAATTTTTAACTAAATGAGACCCAAACGGTCCATACGGTCATCTCGCCATTCATTACTCGACAGAGCAAATTCTGGCCGAAGTAAACCTCGTTTCAGTAGATCATCGCTGGCTTCTTTCACCAGTTTTGGCCCACAGTGTATGGGTTTAGGAACGAGGTTGGAGAATGCATGGAAGAAATTACCCGAACTAACATATTGTGATTCATAAAGTTTACCACTGTATCTTTTCGTAATGCTTTTACGGAGAGTCCATCACTGTACGGAATACCCAACCCGTGGTTCACTCCCGGTATACGCCAATCCGTTTTCGGATCGATTCCGAATTCACCACAAATCCGTTCGTAAGCATGCCGATCGTGCGGATTGTTTGATACATCCCGCTTTGTCCTGTGGAAGCGAGCTGATCTCTTTGAGGATACTGCCTGACCTGGTAGTACACGCGAAACATGAACACAGACCTACTCAGCGCATCACGCCGAGTTTCAGTCAATATCAAGCCACACCCTGGTGTAGCGCACCAGACGGCGAAATTGAGTTGATTCTGCGAGAACTGCATCGGGTTGTTGAACCAAGCGTGGACTGCCTTGGCGTTCACAACGAAGCCTATACCGATCGAACACATCGATGAACTGGGCTCCGAAGTACAACCCAGCCACGTCGACCATGATCTTCATATTCATGAAGTCCATCTTAGGGTAAAACACTCCCGGGGTGTACATTTTAAAAGAATTATATTATGGTACATATACTCTAATATGTACGTGACACTTCAAGGGAAAACAAGCGGTGAGGCCGTTCAGCTGCTGCACGCTATCGATAATACGTCGGGTCACCTCGAAGTCGCACTCTGCGATATCACCTACCTGCCGCAGTAACAACAAGCTGTTCATCAGTGGCGTCCGCAACCACATAACTGGCGGCTACTACAGCGTGCTCGCTAAGCGGTTAGCGAAATCTTCGAGCTTGTGGGAGCGAACTCCAAGATTAATGACTCAAAGCGGGTGCGGTCGTGTTAACCAACAACAGAGAGTAAAACCCATTGAGGCTCAGCCGACCATTGGCGAGGACACTAGAGACTGCACGTCGAAATAAAACCCACAATGGCGGTCACGGGTGCGGTTACCGACCTAGTTCCCTATCGCGAGCTGTGCATTCATCTCGGCCAGCTGAGCACGACGGACAACATTCAAGATGGCCACCCTTCCACGCTGTTGAGAGCCGTACCGGTGAAGACGGAGAAGTACAACGACGCAGAACCCAGTCGCTTTTCACCGCCAGCAGTACAAGAGGTTAACTCGGGGGCACTATCCCGGAGTTGGTAATATCAGTGTTAGATATAAAGCATAATCCTGTTAATATAGGATACCTCAGCATAACGCTGCACATAAGATGACTAGTGCACAAGGACCCGGAAGGGTAGAGATGCGTCAATGTAGGGATCTCTGACGTCGGGGACACATGCAGGTTCGGCGTCCCCGGAGTAGAGGGTAGACTGTACTTACAGCTTAAAAGCAGCATTTTACAAATGCGTTGAAGTCCCTCTGGTAGAACCCTCAGGTGATATAGGTCGATACATCAGGGGCCAGCCAACACCGCTCGACCTAGTCCACATCGGTGATGATAGATGGTCGGGTATACCCATCGCTCGGTGGCAAACTGTTTTGAGAGCACGACCGTGATAGCCCGGGCAAGCCATATACTGCCTCTTCACCAATCGACACAAGTGGGTGTTGTTACCCTCTCGAGAAGTAGGATTGGTTTCTCAACATTAGTCTCGGCTCCCCCTACGATGTTCACGGAGAACAAAGACAACTACCTAAACAAACTTGTGAACAACAGAACCCTGCTCGTGGGCTTACGCCCAGGCGCAGAGACGTGGCGGTAGTCATCAGCCCACTCGAAAAGTATGGCAGCCCACATGCTATCGTAAGCCCGGGCAAAATGTGGCATTGGTGGTGGTGTCTGAATTCCGAAGGCGTGGTCAACATCCTGGGGAGTCTACCAGTGAACTCCACGCTGGCCATCCAAGTCTACCTAGGTGAACCACAGCCCGAAGTCGAAGTCGTGAAGGGGATCAAACTCCGGTGGGTGAAACAACACCAGTATCACGTTTGCACTGTTTACGTGCGGGTGGGTGTCAACTTCCACACCAGTCTGCAGGGGGTTACCGTGACCGTGGAAGACACGATATCACTCACCAAGATATTCCTACCCGACAACATACACCTCATGGGGGTGAAGTGCACCCCTGAGAAGTTATCAGAAAAACAGTTGGAAAGTCTCTTTGACCAAGGATGGCCATATCACCGAAATTAAGAACAACGACGAGATCAAGGTCCTGGCTGAAGCAAAGCTGAACACGGTAAGTGACCATATCTCCACGGCACTCACTGACAGTAAAGTCTCCGAGGAGGAGTTTCATTTGGTCCTCTCTGAACTGGCAATGACCAGTCATCGCCGCAACGTCAAAATTAACAACCTAGGAGACACGGAGGGGTTCGATCTGCCCGGCGAGGAAGACGCCTTGTACGCCCTACACTTGAAAGACAACGTTTATAGGCGCGTGTGTGTGGCAGACTTAAAAGAACCCTAATGGTTGATCAATATAACCCTCACCGCACCTTACGTCTCTTTGACTAAGGATGGCCATATCACCGAAATTAAGAACAACGGTATCCTGCTCGTGAGTTTCACCGCGGGTCAGGATATAACAGTTGAACAAACACAATGTCCCACGGGCTACATGTTATATGCACCATTTAGGGATGCACATTTAGGGATGCAACTTATACGCTGGCCTACCATATTCTACGATTATGTCCCCAGGCTCCACACTCATCATAGAAGTCTTTTTATCAGCCCCCCTGTATGAGGTGAAGTGGGAGGGGCCACCCTGGCGCCTTTTACCTGGGGTGGAAATAAATTGGCCACATACACATATATTTTTGAACTACCATTGTCGTATCATCATACGACGGAGCTCGGACCCCTCACTGGGGTTGCTGCCCCCCTAAACAAGCTCCGATCAAGTTAGTATAGAACAAAAGTTACCTATTGACCTTTCCTTTTTGCACCTACACAAGGCACTAGGCCTTACAAGCCTCAAGTACATTGATCGCCTATTAAATGGAGACCAATTAAAAAATATCTTGAAGTATATATTATACGCACAGGATGGGGCTGTACCCAGTCGTAGAAGAAGTAGGGAAGACACCTGAAACCGTAGACGGGTTCTGTTTGAGGCAGTTACATGACATAAAACGCAGACTAAAGCAAGACCGCGACAGACGGGCAGCGTTATGCAAGAAGTACCATAGAGCTTTCAATGTCGTGGACGGGGCCGATACCGCCCTTATGACAACCAGCATGGGATTAGGGGCAGAAGGTGTTGGTTTGTTGACCACCATCTTAACCGCACCCATAGTGCTGGGCAAAGAGATAACAGCTGGGGTGTCAGGGTTGATGGGGTTGGTGTTTAAGTTTGCATCCCGCAGACTGCATCATAAAGCGTTGAAGCACGACGAGATCAAGGTCCTGGCTGAAGCAAAGCTGAACACAGTAAGTGACCATATCTCCATGGCACTCACTGACAGTAAAGTCTCCGAGGAGGAGTTTTGTTTGGTCCTCTCTGAACTCGCAAAATATCACAGAATGAAACAAGAGATTCGGTCCAAGTCTCGTAAGACTGCTGTCAGCGAAACCGAGAAAAAAAAGTACATAGAACAAGGCATACAACAAACCCGGCAAGCCTTCATCACGAAGACCAAAGAGCTCATAGGCGATTCACATTAAACTGTTTCCTCGAGGTCAACACGACATAAGGTGATCACATTAGCATCACGTGATCAGGAAAGTGTTGGTTCGCCATAGTGACCAGGAAGTTAACTGGGGAATCAAAGAGTGGTATATAAAATAGCGGAGAGAGATAAGGGCCTGACAAAAGCTTTATTTCATAAATGAAGCTTTACAGAGTCTTTTGTTGGAATTGATCTCGTACCGCTATTGTATATACTACTCACAACTGTCAGATGACACATTTCAATACCGTGTGTGTCCTCCATGGGCAGCCAAGCAAGCCCAGAGTCTGCCAAGCATTGACAAGCACAATCTCCGAATCAAAGCTTGTGGAACGGCTCTCCAGTGAAACTGCAAAGCTTGTGTCAACTCAGTCACAGTTTGGGGAGGATTCAACTGACGTCTCACATGGCGCCCAAGTTCATCCCACAAATGTTCCATCAGATTAAAATCAGGTGATCGCGAGGGCCAGTTCAAGACATCCACATTGTTCTGATGCAAAAAGTCCTGTGTTACCCTAGCCGTATGTGGCCTGGCATTGTCTTGTTGGAAGACGAGGCGATGTCGACCCATCAATGGCAGAAGCACTGGTTGCAACACGTTGTCAATGTAAACGTCGGGCGTTGAGGTTCCCTTGAAGAACAACCAAGTCAGGCGCGGAAGTTGACGTTAAATGCACCCATACCATAACTCCACCACCACCAAAGCGATCACGCTCAATGACACAAAGGCTGACGCAAAAGCGTTCATGATTACGGCGATAGACACGTAGCCGACCATCAGGGAAACTGGCGTTGAAATGTGATTCATCTGTGCAGATGATACTGCGCCACTGTCTAGCACCAAGATAGCCTCCAGCAGCTGCCCAACGTTGGCGATTTGGCGTGTGTATGGGTGAGGATCTGTCCACGATAGGAATTAAGCGACATCGGATGTGACGCATTGTCCGGTCACTGATGGAACGTCCTCTGCTTCCTAACGTGGCATTTGCAGTCTCGTGCAGACCTGAAGCGATTCGAAGATGACTAACGACGATGTACCCGATCTTGCCTTTGTGGCGTCACACGGCGCTCGGGCGAGGATGGTCTTGGACACTTCCTGTTGCCCTATGTCGTTGCTGTAGCCTCGAAATGGTCGACTGGAGGACGTGGAAGTGATTAGCAGCATCTCTCTGTGTTTGGCCAGCATGCAGCATTCAAACTGCTTGGTTCCTTTGGGCGTTGGTCAACCATGGCATCGTGAATGTGAATGAAAGCCATTTCTCAACCTGTGCTTTTATGGGAGTTGAGTGTGCACATTGCACGTGCACCATGGTTTTCTGTTCCTCCAACTGCATTGTCATCGCATATGCTCTTGGGTGCGGTTGGTAGCAAAGGTACTGTAAGTCCCCATGGTCCCTAGTATGGTGATCTACCTTCAGTTGTTGGCGATCTATAGCCCAATTTTACATTGTATTGTCCAGAAATAATGTTCTACTTTTAAAGATATATGTTAGCTAGTTTTAACTCAATCTGTGATAATCTAGTGGTTTTACTGTTCTTCGTTGACAGGGTTTTATATATTATATGTATGTATTACAAATTTAGAACTAGTTTTAGTCACGATATGGCTGAAATATTGCCGATGTGACTTTAAATCTTAACTCACTCACTCACTCACTCACTCACTCACTCAGGTGCGTTTGAGATGTCACGTCCCTGTGATTTGAAACCGGGGATTCGAACCTAAACATCAGAGCTGTGCATTTCTTAACCATATGTTTTCACCATATTGTAGTTTTGGAAACATCAACATCTCTACAACGGACTTAGAGTAGAAAGTCCAATATGCGTTTTTAACGCCTCTCAGTATAGATTCTTACACCATTAACAAGCTCAAAGTGACTTTAACCAAATGACAAGAAGTATATATGCATAGTATGTTTTGGCAAATAGCAGATTAACATTAACAACAACATGTAATTGAATAACAACTGGTGCATAATTGGGAGAGGCCAGATGGGAACTAAGAGCAACAAATGGAACTGGGGATGAAGCCAATACACAAAGGGGGATTAAGTTGTAATAAGTTGGCATATCAGGGCCAGTATTGTTTACTGGCTTCATCACCAGTTCCCATCTGTCCTTTCCCAATTATGTACCAGTTGGTATTCAATTACATGTTGTTGTTAATCATAAAGTTGTATGTTTCATTTTCAAATGAAAACTTAACGTCAATACTATGTCCTTTGACGATAGATATAATTTCTAAAATTATGATATCTCACAGTTTCATGAAATTTTTGGTTGTTTTTTTCAAGAGCAGTTTGGAAAAACCTGTCAGCAGCCGAAAGACCTAAGGCAAGCATATTTTCGGGAAATACAATATTGTTCAAATAACAATGAATTTTTTTTAAATAGTTCACTTGATTAACTTGTTGTGTTGTTTATATATGTTTCTGATTGCAGAGGTCAGGAAAGAGCTAAATGTTGAAATACCGTTGTGCCAACATAAGACCAACTAAATCACACCGTTGGGCCAAATATGGGCCATGGTTTGGTACAAAGGTCAAGAAAGTGCTAAATGTTGAAACACGATAGTGCCAACATAAGGCCAACAAAATCACTACGTTGGGCCAAGTATGGGCCACCGTTTAGTGTGAATTTTCATTTGTTGGCCCAGCAATGAGCCAACATGATGGGCCACCGTGGAGCCGATGAGCATATCCAAGTGGGCCCATCGTCAGTTTGACAACCATGGGCCAACTAAACCGGTGATTATGGGTCAACAATGGGCCAACATATCAATGCTATCTGGGGTGCTATCTATCCTGAGGAACCCTCAAGTGTTTATTAGATTGAAAAAAGCTACATTCCTAGCTCAATGTCTTTACTTAATTTTGTACTCTCGAAACATAATGTGTAAATAAAGACTTCTTAATATTCCAACCGATTTCTGAAACATACTAAAATCTAGTTCTCACCCCTAAGTGGCATGAATATCAACAGATATTTGATCATTATTATCTTGTTTCAATTTTATGGTCAAAGTCTACCAACCATTTGGAAGATCATTTCAAGAACAGGACCCATGATGCTGAATATGGCCAGATGTTGAAGCATTCTCCAGGTAAAGAACATGATGTCCAGACTCAGTATCACTCTCGCAGCTTCATACACATCACTCCTAGTGGTGTCCAGATGGACGATGGTCATCAGAATAGCACCCACCAGGAAGAACCCAAGAGAAACACAGTCCAGTATATTCCAGTAGTTATCAAAGAAATACGTCTTCAGTAACGAGCAGAGCTTCCACGAGCAGCAACACTGGCATTTGTCCCTGCAACACTTGCACTGTTCAGCCGGCTTGCTTTCCACAATCTGGAATTAAACCTGATACATTAACATTTATTGACCTTCTTGAAAACCGTCAAGATCAAGAATGACACCCTATGCGCCGTATGGGAATACCGTGTTGTGCACGTGCAACATGTGTTTAACGATGGTGTTCAAGAGAAATGGCGGTGCGTTCATAAGATCTCTGTCTTTGAAATAAATGTTAACGCTTATAATTCCAATCCTTACTTTATTTGAAGAGTATACTTCTCTCCACTAGGAAAAGCGAGAAAACCCTTTCCTTGATAATGCGAAATATCTGTGAACAAAACAGTCGCCTTTAACATTCCAACTTTCTTGTTTCTTTCGATGTTTATGAATTACAGTCAAACGCGAAATGGTCAACGCATCCTGACGCACCGGGATTCAAACACATGCAGAAACAAGTCAATTGTTCGCCTGATTAACCAGGGCAACATCTGATACAAGTGAAGATGAGGAATTGCAGAAACGTTTTGAAAGCTTTACTTAGGCCATCAGTGCTGTAACTTCGATCACACAACAATTGAACATATGGAACGTATGGAGCTCTTTGAAATCTTAGGAAAAAGGGTAAATTCGATTGTATCCCACAAGGTTTGAAATCCGTACTGCGGGTGGTGTATGAACATGCACGTGCAAATTGTGAGTTGCAGTCAGTTAGTCGAAGACATATGGTATAACTGGAATCGTATAATGGCCTCTGCTGTTAGTAGATGTTCCTAAAAGAGACGGACTATTTTCGCTCTTATTTAGATCAGTTTTAATGACAGAAAGTGTACATCAAATCTCATACTGACCTGTCTGATCTCCTCCCAAACAAACGTGAACCACCACCAGGCCAATATGCCTTCAAGAACTGAAAATTCTTCATTCATTTCAAACAGTAAGGTGTGACCGAAGATAACCAGGAAACACACGGAGAACAGCTGTGGTGAGAGAAAACAAGCTCCTATCCATTTACATCCATTTGATCCATATGATTAATAACAAGAAGACAAAGTCATCAATATCCCCAGCAATGGCAAAATACTCTTGATGAATATGTGATTTTTTTGGGTGTGTATATAGCAGTGAGTGAGTTTAGTTTTATGCCATATTTAGCAATATTTCTGCTATATGCCAGTGGGCTGTAAATAATAGAACCTGGACCAGATAATCCAGTGATCAACAGTATGAGCATCGACCTTTATAATTGGGATACAATGATATGTGTCAACCAAGTGACTATAATGCAGAGTCCATCGAAACGCAAAAATGATTACAATCTGAAATCCAAAACTATCAAAAGGCAGCTGTTCACCACCAGACCTATCTTTCTGCCAAGTTTGGGGAAGAAATATTGAACTTTTTAAAGTTCTGCTCCGGAAAAGACAAATCGGCGGGGGATAATGATAAATAAAATAATATATATAATACAAGAGTTCTAATACAATTAAGACTTTTTGTGGGTAGCCCAGTGGTTTACATGTTGGCTCCGGGTCAACCTCCGGGTTCACACATTCAATCACTTATAATCATTCGTGCGTTACCAAGTTCAAACTGTATGTTGTTACTGGAGCTATCGCAAGTCGCTCTTAAAGCTTAGCACAGGAGTTTCATGCCTGAAATGATACAGAATAGGATGAAAATGTACTAAATTTATTGGAAAGGAATAATTTTTCATTATTTTCTCAAATGAATCATTGTATTGTGATTTTTGGTAAAAGCTCCAAAATGTCCACGTTTCAATCATATGCAAAGAAAAGAAATACTCACTCTTCGATATTCAGCTGTTTACGTGGTCTGTAAGTATCCTGAAAAACACATATATTCAACGTGTTTTCTCATTGTACATGTATGCATTGATGACCAATGCTACTGTTTCAATGTATCTCTTACACATGTACATTGATATCCCTGACGTATGTACAGTGATAATATATTATCGATAATAAATTACCATAGTGAATAGTATGAATTATTCATAAAAATCAATAAAGCAGAATACCGAAGGGTGTATAAGGAGTAGGGTAACCCAGTGGTTAGTCGTGTGTTCGATCCACGCCGAAGACCCAATATAGGTACAACGATGTGATGCCCATTTCTGGTGTCCCTCGCCATGATATTGCTGGAATATTGCTAAAGCGGCGAAAACCTTACTCATTCACTCACTTTGCTCATAACATCAGTCAACGCTCTCGTTAGATTCAATCATAACCATGCCATTCGTCATAGAACTGGGTAGGGTAGGCTTGTGGTTAAAGCGTTTGTTAGGACGGAGTTCGATTCTCCAATAGGGTACAATGTGCTTGAAGCCCATTTCTTGATGTCTCTGCCAAGGATATTGCTGGAATATTGCTAAAAGCGGTAAAACAAAACTCACTCACTCACAGAATTAAGACTGACAGACTGAGTTTGGTTTCACGCGCTTTTAGCAATATTCAGCAACATCACGCAAGGACAAAAATGGGCTCAATATTGTACCCATGGGGATTCGAACCTGGGTCTTCGGCGTGACGAGCCAACGCTTTAACCATTAGGCTACCCCACCGCTCCCACAGAATTAAGATAATCATTAGTGTATCGTTATACAACACTCAAATATGTAATTTTTTTAGTAAAATTGATATTTTATACTTATCCTGACTCATGTTCTTTTGCTTGTCTTCTTCTTCTTGCGAACATAGTGGAACACTTGTATCTCCCTAATTGAAGCTCCCTTCAATGTAGAATCACTAATTAATACTCACCACGAGTTGCCTCCCTTTGCCTCTGCGCGGAAAAGGTGACGCCACCCTCTGGCCTCATGCTTCACTCTCTCCTGATTTTGCGAGCCCAACACTTGAATTTACAGGGAAATCCAAAGTGTTATGTGGGGAGGATGGGAGGAAGACTTACCTCATGAGTCAGGATAAGTATAAAATATCAATTTTACTCAAAAAATTACATATTTTTCCTTATCTGACTCATGCTCTTTGTGCTTGTAGTATCCGACGAATCGGTGGGACAGAACAGAATACTTTGGATTTATAAAATTAATTAGTGATTTATATATATATATCTGTAATAACCCCTAACGGGAACTTATAATGGCACTGAATTAGGATCATTCCTGTTACTATAAACCATAAGTTTATACACTGCCATAGAAGGGGTATTACCATAATAATATACTATGAACATGGCAATAAAGGTATAAAAAACGACTCCAACATGGAGAAGTTATGCAAATGTACATAAACATCAGTACTGGGCTTAAGGCTAGGTAGACTTAAGCTAGGTATATCAATAGCCCTAACAACTCCGTAGAGTTTTAAGCTAGATAATACAGGTATGATTATACATAATAATCTCGTAAGACTATGTCTTATCGTCTACGAGGGACTGTCAACTGCTGTGCGAGGACCATAGGACCGAAATGGTGAATACCTGAGATGTCCTCGGTGGTGATATCTCTCAGATAGTGATTAGCAAACACCATGTCGGATTTCCAAAAACAGCCCTCCATGATGGTGTTTAGTGAACAGTTACCATGTAACGCGAGCGTGGAAGCTAAGGCTCTGATCTCATGAGGATTAGCAGCTCTTGGAGGGTCCAGTCCTGCAGCCTTGTAGGCGCGAAGTATGACAGTTCTTATCCATATAGATATGGTGGTACGAGAGACCTGTGTAGTTGAAGGCGTCCACCCACTTGTGACGGTTGTACTGGAATGGCTGGGAGTGGAAGACTCCAGTCGTTCCGAACCTGACTTTCAACGTTTATAGTTGCGGGAACCTCTGGGTGCCCTGCCTCTTCCTGATCCTCCTCTGTAGTTGCCAAATGGGCGACGAAAAGAATCTTTTTCCCTGGAGCTGGCCATCTTCCTATCCCGTGCTTTCTGTAATCCAGTGAATTTAGATTTCCCTGAATATCTTTGTGAAGTCTGTCTGATGACGCTGGCTAGCGTGTCCATCGACTTAATCATAAGGACTTCTCTGGAACCCTTAGTGACTTCCTTGGAGACTTTGTCTATTCCTCCGTCGAAGATGGATAGAGCAGACCACGGGGCTGTATAGAGTGGAGCTGTAAACTGCTCACCCCAGTTGCAGGAAGCGAGGAGGCCTTGGAGACAGGCTAAGGTTAAAGCTGCTGAGACTGATGTGAGATGATCCGTTAGGAACTGCTGGTCCTTCTTCTGCATAAGTAGGGCCGAGTAAATCATCCTACCATCTTCAGATGTCGTGTCTCGAAATCTGGTGATAAGAGTCTCATTGATCGTTCTAGATCTATTAAGGCCAAAGAACATTCGCCTAGTCATGGTTTCTAACGAACCAGCTTGCGATCGTCAATCTTATAGTTCTTATTCTTGACATCGTTGATCAGCTTGTAGTTATCATCAATGTCTTGTGCCTTGAGGAACGGTTCCATATTGTGGGTTGAGAACTTGTCAGCGTGGAACTGCGGTAAGTGTGCTGTTTGGACTTTAGTGGCTTTGTGGAAGGCTGTGTCCAAATTCTTTGGCACCGCAGCAATCGGGTCGATCGGAGGTAAGGTGATGGCATCAGCATCGTCCTCCTTCATCAGATAAGTATGCGCCGAGTTATCACTCTTGGAAGGTGAAGAAAGGTCTAGGTTGTTTACCATCCAATAACGTATCTCAGAGTCTGAGAAAATGATGCCTCCATCATCTTCTGTAACGGGATCGCCGATAAGAGGTTGATGCTCTTGTGATGGTGGTCTATATGGTTCTATCGCTGTACAGGGTGACGATAAAGGAGACCTGACTTGGGACTTCTGTGTGGAGACCTGCGTGGAGATCGACGTGGTGATCTGCGAGGTGATCTACGAGGAGATCAGTGAGGTAAACGGCGAGGTGATCGGTATGGTCTTGGTGAACGGCCTGACGAGCTGCGTGTAAAGGTTGACCTTAGCGGCGGAGATCTGTGAGGAGAATGCTGATAACCCAGCCCCTTGTGGAATCCGCAGATGACCGTCTGGGCGAAGATGATTTAGAACCTGCTACTGGTGCCCTTCGTGAAGCCCTTCGCGAAGCTTTAACTGTGTCCGGTTCTGGGGAGTGACGGCTTGACCTTTGCGAAGGCCTTCGTGAAGTCTGGGGGTCCGAGTCTGAATCCAAGGATGACGTAGTCTTCCTTCTGGAATCTTTATGTGAGTGATGATCATCAGAGTCCGGGGAAGGTGATGATCTTGAAACCCTTCGTGCAGGCTGTACATCTGGGTCCTTCGTTGAGGTGGACTGTGACTTCCTTCGTGAAGGTGGCTTGGTCGTGGCCTCTACGTTGACAGGGTGTCCCTCTGGGAAGTCGTCTGCGTTGGAGCCTTCGCAAAGGCTCTTCTGGGCTGGTTGCAGTCTGTAACGGTCCTCCATCATCTTCATGATTTGCCGCATCATGTCGTCTGGGACGGACTGCGACGATGTAGTCGATGCCCTCTCTGCGATGTTAGCGACGGGCCCCTCAGGAAGATCGTCGGATATCGGTGTAGACACATCAGGCTGCATGGCGATCTCTGCTGACGTAACTGTTGCTGACACCGGTCGTTCCTTGTGGCGTAGATCAGTATGATGATCGTCTGATCATCATACAGGCCCAGTTCAGCGGCGGGAAGAATCATGGCTGAGAACGTTCTAGATGACTTCTTAGCTTTTCCCTTGGAGGTAGACGCTGCCCTGGGGGTACGGAGTCTACGTTGTGAAGAAGTCGAGGCCCTCTTAGACTTTTGCTGCGATGACGGGATGTCTGGGGAAGCAGGATGCTTCTTGGAGATGGCGGACTGCATCCCACGCCCCTCCTCCGAGGGAAACTCTAGCGGAACACCAGACGGGAGGGGGTCGTCCGACAGCAGCTGACTGGCTAGGGGGTCCGATGTATCGGCCATGACTAAAGCTTGTTTGCGTGACCTGTCTGCTGCACGTCTCAAGACGCAAAAATGATATTTATTAAATGCAGAAATGGATAGATTAATACAATAACTGCAACGTGAAGAAAATGCACAAGGCGTAGTACAGCTAGGGCATATTAAATGCGGGTCAGCAGCAGAAAAACGTAATCTACAAACAGTACAGATTTTCATCAATGTAAACTTAGCTGAACAAACACGGAATCCCGTGAATAATTAGTAGAATTACGAAAAATTATCAATCCATATTAATGAAGGATACTAGCTACACCTCTTTAGTAACTAATAAGAGGTAAATAACTAAGAATAATCAAAGGATATAGTGTGCAGGGAGACACAGGCGCTCTCACATCCTGCTCACTGGGCGAAGAAGGAGAGAGTGAAGCATGAGGCCAGAGGGTGGCGCCACCTTTCCCGCGCAGAGGCAAAGGGAGGCAACTCGTGGTGAGTATTTATTAGTGATTCTACATTGAAGGGAGCTTCAATTAGGGGGATACAAGTGTTCCACTATGTTCACAAGAAGAAGAAGACAAGCAAAAGAGCATGAGTCAGGATAAGGAAAAATATTATAAGTGGAGACTCACCTGACTTAAGAGACACATAGTCGCACTCACCTGCATGGGTAGGTTAACTTTTCCCAACCACACACATTCAGTGTACTCCCTGTAAGCTTCGGCGAATATTCTCCAGTTGTCAGTAGCCAAAGAGCATCTAAGCAGATCTTCCTGCCATATGTTGCCTGCTAGCTGGGACTGTATCAGATCTATAGTCCGTTCTTTGTTGTCGTCATAACATGTGTTTATGAGGCCGATAGCTCTGTTCTGAAACAATCTAAACACATAAAATATTACTGAAACATATGGTGTTCCTTGATTTCAGTCACAAAAATCAACAAAGAAACAAATAGATGATAAAACCAAACACACCTTGAAATTTATACAAACCTGTAGAGGTTATGAATTCTTTGAAGAAAGTCCTCCTTGGGGTACATATAAGCATTAAAATGTCCATTTTAAATCCTACGACAGTTGTAACTATATTTTTAATAAAATATTTACAAAACAAAAAACTCGTTTTGTCCTGTGAGACCACCCTACAGGGCCCCCACCGACCAACACAGCCAAGAGCAGTTAACTCGCCGCGTCTACCTCAGACCTCACTTTTCATGCTGAACGTGTCAGACAAAATGAGGAGGAGGTAGTCTGGCCGACCCAAGGAGGACCTTCTTCAAAAGAATCTCATAACCTCTACAGGTTTTGTATAATTCTTTCAGAAGAAGTCCTCCTTGGGTACATATAAACATATGACAGACTCCCAAAAGATATTTGAGGCGGGGGTGGCATTCTGTCTGGCAACAACTAAACCCGTGGTGGAGTGAAATCTACAATCGATAATGGAAATAGAAAACACCGAGCCACCTGACCGCTGATGTCAATCAGACGAGTGAGAACTAGAGAGCCCAAGCTTATATGTCAATTGGCTCAATATCAATGACATAAAACCCTCATCCCAACCATTACAATGGAAGGAATGTATGGGGACATGCGAAACAACTCCCAACCTAATATAGCCCCAGCCAGACAAGCGTGGTGAGAGGTATAAGGGTGCCGCGTAAATTTTAAACGCTTCACAAAGCCAATAACCCAGGAGTCTAGCTAATAAGTACTGCAGACTAATCGCTCAATGCACCCCTGTTTGGAAGAGGGCTTGCGGGACCTCGATAAAACCCAGAGAAATTATTAGCCTAAAAACTTTCTGAGGAATCGAGCGAGTACAAGCGCCATGCATTGTCAAAGTGAAAAACACCCCCCAAACACTCTCGCTGAGGAGGGTAAGTGTAGGCCACCATCCCACAAAGCTGATTAACACAGACTCCCAAATACCCGAGGCTCGGGAAGAGCGAAAAACTGTAAGCGTGCAAAAATCCCCTGAATAGCGAAAAAAAAGCGTGGCAACATGTGTTGGTTCACCATTACACTAACCTGGTCGTGACATGCGTGCCTCAAGAGAGGTATACCAAACAGTGCCCGTGTGGGGGTTTGCAATTCAACCGTCGCAAGATGGGTTAATAGCATATGACTGGTTAAAATGTTCAAAAGCGGACCCGCCCTCTTGAAGGGGCGTAAGGGGACGATGTACACCCAACCCGACCCAACCCGAAAGGATGGTAAGGCTAATAATGATGTAGTGATATGAAATATATCGACATTGAACACAGAACCGATACCAATGACCAGTTACTAACTTGGTCAGGGTGGCGGAGTCCTCAACTGGAAGAACCGAAGATCAACCGAAAGCACGATCCTTAGAATGCGTGTCAAGTTGGTAATGGCGAATGAAGGCGCTTCTGCTGGCTCCAAAGAGTGACAGAACCGATCTCTTCATTGAGCAGTGCCGCTGTGTATTGTCAACAAAGCGCATCTGCCCTACCCAGTTCTGCCTTCAACCCCTCGAGGGAGGTAAACCTTATCATTGTAACCATACAATTACGAAACAAGCCAGCGAGATAAAGTAAACGCTTGCTAGCAGACTCCCCAGTCTTCCGCCACCAAACAGCACCCATGGATACCCGGGGACGGACGAGGATCCCTTTGTTCGTTCGTTTGTGATACAGGCACGGGTGAGCAATCGAAAGATTGGTCCCCGGTCGCGAGCGAAGGCTGGTAAGGGTGGAAGTGCGATATGAGCAGTCGCGTGGTAAGCAATATGGCACTGAGGAGGAGCTGTGGTAGGTATCCGAGTCGAATGCAGACATGATCAGTATAAAATACTGTCAGTGTCGGGTCAGTGGGAATCGCATGGATGTACCGACCCTTCTACCAGAGTTCACCACAACAAGTAAAGTCGCCTTCCACATCAACAAGTGAAGTGAGAGAGACGATATACTTGAAAAATTAGGCCAGACAGCCACCGTGAATAAGTGGTACCAATTTAAGGTGGGCTGGGAGTGCGGCGGCTCGAACCCCTGTTCATGCCAGCTACGACGCGATGTACGAGAGGATGCTGCCTAGGCAGAGTGGAAATAGCCATGGAGTACCCGGCAATGGTGGAGGTCATAAGGCTCTCAACCAAAACGAGGTTATAGTAACTAAATCCGCAGAATAGGGATTATGAAATCCCCCTATCTGCACACCAGCGCGCCCCACCTATCAACACACTGAACGGGTGTCGAATCCCAGTCAGAATTGTGTCTGCAACGGTTGCAGGAATTCCCTGTGTTATACCCGACAGAGGCCAAGCCACCCAGTGAATCCGAGGATTCGTGTGCTCGCCCGTTCAGAAAGTGAGAATGTCTGGCCGAAGAGGTAATTCCAGAATCCCGGCGTGGGGATCGAACACCAACCTGACTGCTGTCAATTCCAGCACATTGATGTGCAGGTTGTGACTCGTCTCCAAGAGCTTGCAGGTCACCCAGAACATCGCCCCTAACCCGGTAGGGATGTATCTGGCTGGACTGAGAGCGACGGTGTCTCCAGGGGTGGGACCCCAGAGAGACGCCTGGCGCTCTGTCCATCTGATGCGTGAGGTTGACAATTCACCCTAGTTTCGTAAGAGTGACCAACACTGATCGTGGGGTCCCCAGACTCAACAGTTATCTGAAACCGACGATGAGCCAGTCAGCCTATGCACGGTGACAACACCGCACTGCGCGATCTGGCTATCTGAGCTGTAATAAACCTCAATTTGGTGAACACCCTTGGCACCGTAAATGTAGCCTAAGGAGAGCACACACGAAATTGGTAGCATCGTCCCGTCAAACAAGAAACCGAAGGTAAATCTTGAAATCAGGGTGCAATGGAACAAGGAGGCACAGCGACCTCGAGGTCGATTGGCGTCGCCTAATCCCCTGTCTCTCGGCAGATGAGATCACCGGTAGCGGTGTCTCCATCTTGAAGGACAGTACCTCTATGAACTTGTTCAGCTCTCAGATGAGAATGGGTCTGAACATTCCGTTCGGTGAATAGCGATGATAAGAAACCAAATGGAGTCAAACCCAACATATTCCTGACCATTGGAAACCACCACACTGGTTGCTTCTAGCCCAGCAGAGACTGGATCTACGCACGGAGTATTGTCGCCCGTCTCCGGAAGCCGACACTGGTGTGTGTCGCTCCGACCGGGTGTTTGCGGCAGAATATAGTAACCCAGCAGTCGGCAACTTAACGCGTTGCCGATGCTCTGGGCACCTGAGGAATTAACGAAGCTCAACAGACTTCCGTATTCCTCGAAACGGTCCCGTATAGGCCCCATAACCGCCCTCATCATTTGGCTGGTACAGCTACAATGCAGTCCCTAGCCAGATGAGAGTTGCCCCGTCAGATGCACCAGAGTCGCCCGTGAAAAAATTCCACCGGCGCTCTCTCCCCTTTCCACCAGCTCCCTCAGCAGAGCTGAGAGATGCGCCGAGTGGAGCCTACAGCGTTGAGCTGTGAAGGGGAAAGAACGGCAGACTTAAGGGAGAGTGTGAGGCCTTGTCCCGGATGCCGTGCTGGAAGCAGGCTTCCCTCCGGGAGGCGAACTCCAACGGTTCGGGTATTCGACATGGACAACACCTGAGGCAACACAGCCGCGATTCTATCTCGCACTTGCCCTCAGGGACGAACCTACTCAGTGGTAGGTTCAAAGTAGCGAAATGACACTCAACGGCCTCTTGGCCAGGGCATCGATAGACATCAGGATGAGACCTGAGCTAACAGCGCCGGGGATCTGCTCCGTACCGGGGCCGAAGCCCAGGTCGGTGCTAGTCCGATCTGCAGTCCCGAGACACAAGGGAGTAGCCTGGCAATGCAGGTTTCCCCTGGTGGACACAGGTAGACGTAGGAGCGCCGAGGTGATCGGCAGCTCTGTGGAACCCAGACCGGGGCGCCGAGAGGAACCTGCCGATATACAGGTTTCCCGGGCAACCCCGACTGACCACTTGGCGCCGAGGTGTCCCCGAGCTGGTCGGCGCCTAGGCGACCGCCAGTCAGGGCACAAGCCTAAGGCAGGATCAAGCTGCCTGGGAGGAGGCGCGTTCTCCGAGCCAGAGCTCGGGCACGCAGTAAACCCCCAGATGCGTCCGATCCACCCCCGACGACAGGCGTGCTGAGCTCCTTGCGGAACCCAGACAGCGCCGTGTCAATCGGGGATTTCACCACAGACGACACCTGGTTAACTTACCTTCGAGATCAACACTTTGCGAGCCGCTATCAATCATCGACTTGACATTATGTTGAAGAATATCTAGCTGCAATAGTGATATTTAAGTCAGCAACATTGTTTGCGGATAAAGGGATTTCCTTAGAAACCTTTTATCAAATATTATCCCCCGCCTGAAGCAGATTAGTGAAAAAACATAAAATCTGCGTGTCGGAAAGAATGCACGTGAGGCGCAGAAACCCAGACAAAAAACCACAACCTCGGCCTATGAGCCACGTTGTGTGTAAACGTATGAAATATGTATCATAATACAACATAATGTAACAGGAATATTGACGCAAGGGCGTTTTATTATGAGCATCCTTGATCGCGTCGTGGCGTCCTCGGCTAAACACCGGAGGCACACTTTATAACCATCCTGTGGCGGTAGTGTGCATGGCACAACGCCCAGGGCTTAAACTGCAACAAACAGAACCACGCCAGTGTTACTAGCAGGAACTGTGAAGCAAGCAATCACATAAACACAAGTAATAGCAAGAATAACCGTGCGGCCGCGATATATAAATGCTACAAGCTACAGCCATTTAAATACTAAACATACAATGCAAAGCAGAAAAAGGCTAGCCACCCCTGCGTTTACATAGAGTAAAGTTGAGTGATCTGAAAGCGAACACTATCAAAATTACCCAACAACGACTTACCACAAATTCGGCTGAAAGAAAGAGAATTTAGGCAAGCCTACCATATAATATGCAAACATAATATATGAACTCCCCTACTACAAGCTACCAAGAACACATAGCAAGGAAACCCGCGATCGCGGGTCCGCCATTTGCCTGCCACATGGCTGGAAAGACAGAGAACCCAATGCAAAGTTACAACAAAAGATGAATGAAAATATCAACATATGACGTCCATCTAACGCCTGCCGCGAGAAAGGAACCATACATACAGATTGAGACTCTTTTACACTCATCATCGTGACGGGTAGGAGAGCAAACTTCGAAGCGAAACACAACGCACGCCGTCTATTCAACAGAACGACAGCATGAAAAGTGAGGTCAATTTGAGGTGGACGGCTAGAGTTACCTGCTCTTGGCTGTGTTGGTCCGGTGGGGCCCTGTAGGGGTGGTCTCACAAGACAAAACGAGTTTTTTGTTTTGTAAATATTTTATTAAAAATATAGTTACAACTGTCGTAGGATTTAAAATGGACATTTTAATGCTTATATGTACCCCAAGGAGGACTTCTTCTGAAAAAGAATAAAAAAATATAATAGAATGTCGAACATACATTGCCTGTGATTCCAGCGTTTTTCTACGGCCATTGTTTTCTTCATCTTCCATCCATGAGCTGAGGACTGATGCAGCCAGTAGGGATGATGTTAGAATGTGCTGAAGGAATGTGCAAGTGAGTCAAAATGTACTTACGTGTAAAGTAGCCTACTATATTAGTTAATGTCCGTATAATTTCTGCCAACCAAACCCCAAAACTGATGTACAGTGGAGTTACCATTTATCATTAACGATTTAAGTTATCTGGATCACGATCAAATCTGTTATCTCCTTTGCCTCTGGCAATCAACCGAGGCTCTCGATGAATTTAATCGCCTCTTACGACAAGCCAGGGTTGCTGGGAGCCTACATGAGTTGTATGAGTATATTCCTTCATTGAATCCCAACTTCAGGTGCCGTGTATGGTAGGATGGAGATAATGTTCCAAGGAGTTTCAAACCCTTCCTATTCAATCACTGCTTGCCCTCGTGTATGAAAAGTATCTTACGGTTCCTTTCTTCCAGAACAGTGCAGCACATTTCACTCGGTTTGTCATCACAGCCCATATCATTAAACGTTGGAATACTTTCTCCTTGGGTCGATAAGACGTAGTACTGGAGAGAGGGAACAGACTGTATGCGGTTTCCTGTACAAAAACAAATACCTGATTACTGTTCTTTGCAATCACAACTTTATTAGTATCTAGAAGATTGATAACTCACATGCTCAAGCTAAGGGAATAAGATCTATGAAAGGAAAACACGCAATTTGCTAATCAAACAAATACATACCAGTCTTTGTGACCAGTGTGTCACTTCATACAATTTTGAAAACACAGCTTCAGTGAAGAATGTTGTAAGGTCCAGACCGTTATGGTCTATAATGAACTGCACAATCTCAGCCTGGTCCATCCGCATCGCTTGAACCAGGAACATTCCTACTGTGTCTTAAAACCAAAAAAGATAACTGTCCTTAGTTCACTAAAATCTCAACTTTACACGTTGCAATTGGGAGGATAGGCCAAATTATTAATCGGGATTTACAAAACACTCCTTCAGATCAGGTGTCAGTATTACACGTGTGCCCTGTCTGGTTGAGTTCAACCTATAAAATGTACCGTTATGTAAACATTAATCAAAGCAAAACGGGTAACGATCGATGGCGTGTTTGAACGAGTTGTATTGCTCAGCAATATTCCAGCTATATGGCGGGGTCTGCAAATAATCGAAGTCGGGACCAGACAATCCAGTGATCAACAACATGAGGCATCAATCTATACAATTGGTCATGAATACGATGACATGTGTCAACTAAGTCAGCGAGCCTGACCACCCAATCCCGTTAGTCGCCTTTTACAAGCCTGGGTTGCTGAAGATCAATTCTAACCCGGACTTCACGGGTCCAAAGTGTTGTTGTCCTGCTGAGATACAAACAAGGCTTCGTGTCTAACTCCACTCTACCTTTACCACTGGGATGTTTCGGTTTTTGCTCAATGTCGTTGTGAGCTTCCGCAGCAGCCCCTTTCCCGTCAAACAGCCTCTCCGGCATATAGTAGTCCAGGATGCGTAGTACTTCAGGGACGGATTTACCTAAAACAGGACAGCACAGTATCTTTGGACTCTCACATCATTGAAACAGCCTTAAGAGTTGGAACAATTCTGTTGTAGACTTCCATTCATGGTCCGAATCAGAAATCGGAATAATCAGTGTAAGGTTTTCAGATACAATGTCACGTTACGGTGTAGGATGTGTAGCATGTATGTGTTGCAGGTCAAGAACATTGAGAATAAACGTGTGAACAGTATTTCAGCCATAAAGAGGCGTTTTAGCTTGTGCGAGGCAAGCCCTTTGATAGACTTGAACGTGAATTACAATTAGCATAACCATGTCACATATATGGAATTTAAGTTTTAATGATTCATTTGTAGGTGTTTCAACAGTTGGCAGGAGACACCTATGTGAAACGCACGGGAAGGGACGTTTCCATTAGATATTGAGTACGTTTGTCATATCAGAGCATATATTTACTTTTTAGCAGTGCCTGTATTACTGCGTTAACCAGCGCGGTTTCCTCTTCCTCTTCGTCAATGTGTACAACCGTGATGAGCTCTCTTTTCTGTAGACACTGCATGATTTTGTACTCGCCAACTTTCTTTCCTTCAGCGTGAACTTTGGTAAACTCCTTCTTTACTTTGTCACGTGAAACTTCATCAATCACTGTGCCCGTCCTATATATCATAGAGTAAATGGAAATAGGAAATTGAGGTAAATTAATAATTATCTTGCTCAAATTTACTCTCTAACATGGTATTGGTATCTGAATCGTTCAATGGATGAGATTCATGTGACAAAAGATATTATTTTACTCTTACGTATAATATAGAAACTATGTGAAACGGACGTGCAACATGTATATACATGGTTATAGTTACGTGTAAGGGTATTTCATCATTTGGGTATTTAAAGGGGGAGATGACTCCTTGTACAACTCACCATTCTTTGTCTCTGCCACCAGAAGAACTTTTCTTGTCTTTCTTGGAGGTTTCTAACACATTGGCCAGTGCATCAGCAACACCACCTGTCCCCTGATAAAACTCAGAATACTAAAACTTTAGACAGACAGACAGACAGACAGGTTTATTTGGTAATTTAGGCCCAAGGCCCATAATACATACATTTGGCAAAAGTAAATACATACTGAGTAAAGCTAAGTAAAGTTTAGTATTGATTTGTTTTACAGATAATCGTTCCTCCTAAGGCGAACTTGTGAAAGATATTTACTCAATGATTTTAAAATATGTATATTGTCTGATGACAACAATCGGATGAAGGTTTCAATTGTCGGTGGTTGAGTCAGATATATTGAAAAACAATCAGATCTTTGTTGGGAATATTTTGGACATATTAATAAAATATGGAATTCATCTTCGATGTAGAGGCGGAGACGTTCATTATACGGGGTGTTTGTATGACGGCCACATTCCACTGCGAGTCTGAAGTTACAGCACCGAAACTAAGATATGATTTTACGTTGATTTGGTAGCAATTCACTGGTTAAATATGGTTCGACGCTTAGAGATGATTTAAATTGTGAATAGTATTTACATTTGGGTGACGAAAATAGTGATGCATGCCAGTTTTGAGTGAAGCAGTCATAGAATCTCTGTTTAAAAATTACCATGAATGTGTATATACAGCCTATGTCTTGAGATATCCATAAGAAACCAAATCCATATTGGAATAATATCAACCTAATATGAGAAGCCCATGTTGTTTTACCATTATCATCGAAAGTTTTGATCATTAGATATGCCTGATAAGGAAGTCTGTGTCGTGGAAGCTGCATCAGTCTGAACCAGTACTTGACTGCTTGAGATATATTGATACTGGAGGGGAGCTCTCCCACACTCTCCCAGAACCATGTTGTTGTTGGTAGTTTTACAGACTTTAAGAAATGACTTGCAAAATCTGGTGTGCACAGTTTCAATAATTTTACAGTAGCTTGTTCCCCATATTTCAGATCCGTAACAGAGTATTGGTGCAATCACAGAGTCAAATATCTTAAACAATTCATGATGGTTAATATATCCAAAACATTTTTGATAATTGTTGATAGAAAATATGGCCTTCCTCGCTTGAGACGATAAACAGGTTTTCGCTTTTGTCCATGATAATCTTGGAGTAAACACAATACCTAAGTATCTATACATATTAACAACCTCAATTTGTGTTCCATTTAAAAACCACTTCTCATAATCCCTGAGCGGACCTCCATTGCGAAATACCAGTATTTTAGTCTTTTTCAGGTTCACCTTCATTCCAGTCTCTGCACAAAACCTTTCAACAACATTAATTTTCCTTTGGAGCTGCATAGCACTGTCAGATACAGATGAGACATCATCAGCAAATAGGAGAGAATAAACATCCTTGGCTTGTGAAGATATAAAAATACCCCTTCCACCATCATTCTCCAGCATTTGTGATAGTTGATTTATAAAAATAATGAAAATTTGAGGACTTAAAATACATCCTTGCCTTGTGCCAACATTACAGTTGAAATAAGATGATAATCCAGTATCAGTTCTGACACAAGCACATAATGATGAGTACATCTTGATGATAAATTTCATAAATTTCCCCTTCACACCAATGCTCACAAGACTCCTAAACAATATTTGATGATTAATGCAGTCAAAAGCTTTGGTAAAGTCTATGAACAAACAATAGAATCTCCCCTTCTTTTTTGATAAATACTTGGTTGCCATAGCTTGTAAGGTGAATATATGGTCAGTGGTTGAATAACCATGTCTAAAGCCAGCCTGACACTCTGAGATTATGCTGTTGTCATCACACCATTGTTGTAATCTGTTATTGATTATGGAAGTAAGAATTTTACACATTGAGTTGATCAAAGAAATACCTCTGAAATTGTTTTGGTCCAGTTTGCTTCCAGATTTATGCAAGGGGCAGATGATACTCTTTCCCCAAGTCTCAGGGAAAATGCCATCTTCAAATAACTTATTGAATAGTTTAGTTAATAATGGTGCAATATAGCTTTTAGAAGCCTTGAAAAAGTCACCGGCTATGCCATCTGGTCCTGCTGATTTGCCGGTCTTAATGTTTTGAAGACTAGAAAACACTTCATGTTCTGAAAAGGGATCATTCAACTGAGATGTCATGTTGTCATTTATATCCTCACATAATGTCTCTTCGATAACATTATTGGCAGATTCACAATATAAAAGGTTCCGAAAGTGATCATGCCATTCATTTACAGGAATATTAGGAGTCTCTGAACGAGAAACTGAATTTGATTTTAATACGCTCCAGAATTGTTTAGGGTCATTTCTTGAGTCACTAAGTTTTCTCCTTTGATCTTGAAAATATAAGTCTTTCTTCAGTTGAAATGTAGATTTGAAAATATATATGAATCAATGTTTTCACCCCTTGATCTGTGTGCTCTAAGAGCTGAGTATTTCTTTGTTTGATATGCTCTAATTCGAGTCCCACCAGGGGCTGCTTGGAATACATGGAAAGAGAATTATTATAAACTCTCTTGAATTTATCTGCTGCAGCCTGGTAGAGATCAGTTAATGCTTTGACACTTTCTTCCACATTTTCTTCAATCTGTTTATGTATTGTGTCATACTGCATCATAAACAATTCATGAAAATCAACTAAAAATATGTTGTACATTTCAGGGGACCAGTTGTATTTTATCCATGCCTCTTGATCCATAACACATGACTGATTGGAATTGTTATCTTTACACCTTTGAGTTGAAGCTGCACCAGGAAGATCAATAGAACAATATAGAGGGAAATGGTTTGACTCGTCTCTCTCATGAATACCAAAAGAGCTGAAATAGGGGAATAGATCAGTACTTGCTAGGAAGTAATCCACAACACTGGCACCATTATGGGTCACACAGGTGAAGTTGCCTTCCTTATCATCAAACAACCTTCCATTCAAAGCATGTAGACCATGTGTACAACACATTTCTGCAAGGGATACTCCATAGTTGTTATATCTAATATTGTCTTTCGTATTGCGCAGAGTTTGGAAGTTATCACTTGGGTAGTCCTCACTGTTGTTTTGGACATAGTAGAGATCATCACAGGAATATAATCTAAAAAATGTTTTCATTCTTGCATTAAAATCACCCATAAGTAATATATGATGCTGATAAAAATTATGCTTTATGGTTTCGACATATTGTTCCAAACGCTGAATGCCATCAAAATCCTTACCAATGTATATAGGGGAGTTTTCAGGTGATATGTAGACAAACATTAACACAATATCTTTGTCAAGTCCAAGTCTCGTGGATTGAAACAAAAGAACAACACAATCTTCACAATCTTCAAGCACTCTGTACATCTTCAAGCACTCTACCTACCCAAATGCTACATATATGATCTAACATGTCGTAATCGGTGGGGTGTCGGGAATTTCACAACAAAACAGACACGTGTTTACTTAAAACCCTGTATATTCCAGCTGTAATACTAATGGAGCCTTGGCCGAGTCCTCAATCGCGTATTCCTGTTTGGGTCTACTTCCGTTACTATGTATCCCGCACTCGCTGTGTGAGATCCTCGGAGACTCGGTGTGTTGTATCTTCTCTGTCTTTTAGTTTCCTCTTCGAAGTGAACAGGATGTCGTTTCTGTCGTTGGTGAGAACGAAATTCGCAATTATTGGGGGATTACGTTTTCCGTTCCGGAGTCGATGGGCCCTCGTAATAAGAATATCGTCTGCTTGGGGGATGTCAAGAGTGTCTCGAATAAACTCACGAACTTTCTTCTCCGAAGTTTCCAAGGTTTCGTTGTTTTCACTTTCTATGCCATGAAAGAGCAGATTATTGCGCCTAGACCTGGATTCATAATCATCAAGTCTATCTTTCATAACGCGTAGCTGTTAAGTCATCCTTATGTTTTCTTCACTCAACTTATTTATATCGTCTCGTTGTTCTCTCACCTGAGCCGCCATTTTGTCCACTTTGGTGTCAAGTTGGGTGAGGCGGTCGTTTGCAGTTTTCACATCAGACTTTAACCCGATAATAGCGTCCATTAGATCATCTGTTGAGTATTTGCTGGTGAGCCCCACAGCCCCTGTATCCTCCTGTGAGAGATTTGACTGCCTCGTTGACTTGGGGCCGGGGTTACACTCCACGTCACCACTCAGAGTTAGAATAAGCCTCAAAGTCAACGATACATACTTTTTTGACACACACAATCCATGAGATGATGGTTTGGTCCTGCTAGGTTGTGAAAACGAGCCGATTGTAGCTCTATATTGCTCTAAACTTATACCCATATCGGGAGCTGTTATTGTAAAACGTCCACACTTCTCATTACCCAGCATGCATCCATGCTTAGCCACATTCGTAAATACATAACACCGGAAACATTCTAACTGTCGTGGTACTAAGTAAATTGCAAGGAGAATCAGAAGACAAAAGGTTACTTAACAAGTGAACGGACACATGGCTTGTGCTTATTACGAGCAAAAAGTGACCACTATAACCACGTTATCATCATCTAAAAACATGTAATTCCATAGTTAAAGCAATATTTTATACTAGATTCAATTTACCTGCAATACAACCACAGGTACGTTGTTGTCTATTGCAGATTGGACTCCATCGAGAATATAAGACCATCCACCATACAGCAGAACCACCAGTGGGGTGCAGGAAGTTCCTTAATAAATCAGTTTTAGATATTTACAGTTTGTGTAATACATTATATTGCATGAAGACTTTAAACGAATGCAATAATTATTCGTTTACGTTTATTATTTCAAGGAGGAAATCATTTCATGTACTTTTTTTGTTCGCTCTTTAAATGGCATTTACAAGTGATACACATAAAGGGTGAACATGTACGGATGTCACACGAGGGACACGACGTTTCCGACGTTACTCTTAAAACATCGTGCCACTCATATTACAGAAGTTGACATCCATACATTTTCACCTCTGTTGTCTGGTTCTTTTTTAGCATTTAGACACATTTTATTTGCTAAATGTCGCCATTGTTTGTAAATACCTTCTGAATGTTTCGTCATTGCTGTTTCTAGTGTCATCCTAAACTCTTGGAACGATTTGAGGGCATGTACCGGATTTACAGATCCATCGTCCACTAGGAGGTGATGCTTGTACAGAGCACTGGGTATGGATCCTTCTGTCTCCTCCTGTAGCTGAGGCTGCAGAAAAAAATCAAAGAGAAACGTAAATAACCAAATGAGAACTATGTGTCAAAAAACGTCCTAACTGTGTCACTATTTAATTTGTCACACGACAGATCTTGTGTGGAGGGTCCGAGGCAGATGTTTCCCATGTCTGTTGGGATCCGGTCCCGAGAATACCAACACAGAGACCAGTTGGCTGCAATTTGTTAAGGCCTACTTACTTGTCAATGTTCCCTGACAGGTCGTTTGTGAAGAAGGTGTGCTGTTACTGATTTGGTTTCATCCATTAATACAAACTACTCAACGTTTGATAAGGATAAAGTTTTAATGGTAGGAAAATACACAAAACAAATTATTATTGAAATGCAAGTATCACGGTACACAATGATTGTGTGACTCAGTTTTACGAGGAACAGATGCATGGAATATTCGGCACAATGTGCTTGGAAACCTTTGTTTGGTTTAACGCGGCTTTTAACAATATTGCAGCAATATCACGGCGTGGGACACCAGAAAGCTGCTTCACATATTATACTTATGTGAGGAATCGAACTTGAGTCTTCAGCGTGACGAGCGAACACTTTAACTACTAGGCTATCCCATCGCCCCATTTGTTTGTTTTTTCCTGGACAGAAACCTAGAGATCACCACACGTATGATTCTGAAGATTGCGACTACCAAATGCACTTTGTTGTTTGACGACCGTAGAATTTGGCAGGTGCACAGATATGCTTGATCCCGGTTCAACACAACATTGTGAACCTCTTTGGTGTCAGCCTGAGTATGATCAGCAGGGCATGGAATCGATGCCACAAATCTTGTTCATCTACCCAGTGACATGCGCGTGCTCGACAGCGTTCCACCTCTCATCGGGAAAATTGATTTCTCGTGATTGCAGCAAGACGTCGCCACTTAGGGAGGGCAGCCACCACACTCATAGATAACCCGTGGAACGCCAGTGGCATTAACGATTTTCGTCAGGCAGGTGCTATTTTCTCCTCAAGGTGATCCAACAAATCAACGCCTCGTTTGGATTTGGCTGAATATCACGTCATTTGGATACACCACCACCGGGATCCAGTACGTTTTGCTGATGAATCGAGATGCTGACCTGACAGACCTCACATATCGTCGGACTAGGAGGATAAATGACAAATATAACGACAGTTTATGTGGACATGAGACTAAATATACTATCATTTTGACTAATGATTTGACTGATTATTGTTGACATTACGATGAAGTATTGTTATAAAAGCTGTTTTAATAAGGTTTAACTATAAATACGCATACCTCCTCCTTCTCCAGCTTTTCAATCACTTCAGGATTAAGTAGTCCCCATCCAGATACTCCTACAGGAGTTATGTATTTGGAAGACATATCCTTGATGTATTCTCCCACCATTTTTGCAGTCCCAAAATGTATGCCTTCGGTTGTAATCCAGATATCTATTACAGAAATACTTGCCATGTACAAGATTGGCTGCGAAACATGAACCAAATTGTGAACTATGTCTACGTAAATGTTACATTTGTCACTAATCTTTACACACGTCAGTCACCTTAAGGAGTCATGATATTTTATAAAACATATCAAGGTGGAAATTATATAATTGTATAATGAATCTTACTTTGGCCATTTGATAATGCCTTCACCAGTCCCTTCAGCTGGCACCTAACTTCATTCGCCTTCTTGTCAGCCTGTCCATATTCGTCTCCTATGACGGAGAATATCCATTTTGGTTGAGGCAGTCTCCATACCTCCAGCAATAGGTGCTCAACGACGGACATGTCAGTCTGAACATCGATACGAACATACTGTAAAACAAAAGGTAGAGGACCCGTGAAGAAACACACAAACATGTATGGTCATAGATTGCCCTGGAATACACTACAGTAATGTAACTGCTAATGAACTGCACTATTGCAAGTTCATATCCGCCACATTTAAACAATGTTTTTCGTTTTGTTTTTGTTTATCTAATGATAACAGTAACATCGTGAAGCGTGTTCTCATGTTCTGAGTGGGCCCATGAGCAGATGCTGGAACAGATTACTATCCTTGGATCAGTTTGTTTCATTGGTTGATTGCTAGTTCAACAGAAGGACACACTTGACACTCCGGTTTATCGGAGTTTCCGATATAATTTTTAGGCATTCTTTAAATGTTGCGAGTTGTGCGTGGAAAGATATATTAACTATTGTTTTAAAGGAGGTATTCCGTTATTTCAAATGCAGCTCATAGACAACAAAGTATGTGAGTGAGTAAGTGAGTTAATATTTAACGTCACATCGGCAATATTTTAGGCCATATAGTGACGAGAAATGTTTTATATAAATAATAAATTAAAGCTGCTAAAGAATCAGTCAGCGAAACATAGTATGTATTCCACGGTCTGACGCACCCTTGAAGTCTTTCCTTCTCTGAAGTCAATCTTTCCGAAGTTCCTGCAAGGTTCCGGTGCTGTATTCCGTGATGTTGACCAGTCCTCATCATTTATAGACTCGCTGTCGGGATGTTCACTGTCGGGACGCTGACATTTGCAATACTTTGTGTCCTCTAGTCTGCGTAAACATAAGGTGATGCTTGTATTGTTAGGTATGTAGGTTAGTAACATGCAGTCATCGCAGAATCCCAGTAGAATATTGGTCTCTGTATTTCCTGGTGTGGGAGAAGAACGGACTATGTTATCAAGGTGACCACAATATGTGTACAGAATATAACGGATTAAATAGAATAACTTGTAAACTTTCGACGAAGAAACGGAAATGATGATTTGTGCAGATAAACTTAATATCACTGTACTTCATGCATCTCTCTTTTCATTGCAAGACGGAATGACCTGTAATGGGCTGTAATTGTCGTACATCTAGCTGGTGTTGCTGTTGAAGCCAGTTGTCCTATAAATATTCACCTACCGAAATCGTTTTCATTTTCTCAAATGTTCTAGTTGCACGTTACTTTCCATTTTCTACCATATTTGCAGCTTGTAATTGTAAATTTTATGGAATGTTGAACCAATGCTTACCTCTTTGAACAGGACTTTCAACTGTTAGTAAATGTCAAAGGACAGAAATAATTGTGTACCAGACAAAATATGGTTGAAAGTACGCATGTCCTGATTATTTGACGCATTTATGTATCGCATTGTTGCAGTATTCTGACATATAACTATCCATTTGTTCTGACAGGATATATATTATTTTGGGTATTTATTTACTGTATATATATAGTCCCCTGTCTTCTACCTTACTCATACTTGCTTGACAAAGATACAAGAATCTGTATCGAAACGTCGCATCTACCAAGAAGTTGTTTATCCATAAAGTTTGTCTGTATATCACAACAACACTGCTAAACGACAGCGGCAAATAATCAACTGATTCATTACCTCTATGGTTTAATAACAGCCCGGCAATCGTTTAAACCGTTGATATTTAAGGTGTCTTCTGGTCACGGATAACACGATGTATCGGTAGATCGATGAATCGATAGATCCAACACCTCAATATAACACCGATGGGCTATCTCAGATCCTCCCTGCTGCCGCACCTTGACCTACTCGTATCCACAATATTCGATGACACGGCATTAAATTACATTTGTGACGTCATTCCATTGTCTGTTCGCTCCATTACTTTTCAGGAATGGAGCGATGTGTACCAGTTTCAAAATAAAACCTTCATTTTGTCATTTTGACATTTAATTTTGATAACAGAAATATTCCCAATACTTCGAATGTAATTTAAGTAGGGTAATATCCTCGTAACTCTCCATTCCTTAAAAATAATGTTCTCGGCCCTCCGGGGCCTCGGCTCCATTATTTTTAAGGAATGGAGAGTTACTCGGACATTACCCTCTACATAATACGCTACAAGGACAGCGCAAGATCTGAAAATAATATATACTCTCTCTCTCTGTCTCTCTCTCTCTCTCTCTGTCTCTCAGCCCCGTTAGTCGCCTCCTGCGACAATCATGGGTTACTGAAGATCAATTCTAACCAGGATCTTCACGGGAGTGCGCGTGTGGTGCGCGTGTGTCCGCAGGCGTGTGTCTTGGTTACTCTTGGTGCTTTGACGTTACATAGATCATAGGAACTCCCTAGCAGTGCCACAATCAAGGACATTCGGGATGTGTTAGACTTGATGTCATGTTGAGTTACACACAGAAATCTTCCCAAAACATTTATGTAGCTATTGCATGAAATTTGAAGCAATTGTGTAGCGACAGATTCGCCATAGGTGGCTATGTGTTCTCGTCATATTGAGTTTTTCATGCGAAAAGTTAACTTGTTTTGTATATGTTTCTTGAAATGTGCTACCGGGTGTGGCAGTGTCCTCACGGGTCCTCACGGCCAGCGATACGTCACAGATCAGGCTTCTTCAATGGTATAGTACATGGAGATGGACCATCTGCCCGTAGAGCTGAATATTAGTAGTAAATCCCCTGGCCCCAGCATACCAAATGACATTCAAAGGAGGTACTTGTTGCTACCTTTCCTTGCATCATGGGAGTGGAGCATGTACTGGTCGGATCGGCGTCTGTTTGATGTGTATCAATGTCTGGTATCTCAGTGGGCGAGAACGGAAAGACATAGACCCGGAGCCATACAAGTGTCAATACATAAGTGCATAAGTACATCATCTACAAAAGCGATATTTCACCCCTACTTAAAAAGACACTTATTTGTGGCTTCAACCCAGTAGTCTGACACTGCCACCTAGAACTCATTAGCTGCAGAGAGACATTTTGTAGTATTTGCAGCAGTAGTATACGGGTAACTATGGGTCCAAACTGACCTAATTACGCAGGTGTGTGACCCAAATTCGCAGGCGTGTGACCTAATTAAGCAGAAGCATAGACTATTCTAGAAGATATGACAGCATATGATATTAAGGAAATATGCGGTTAAATCCAGTTTTACATAAGACAATAAAAATGTATGCTTCCCATCTCTTTCATCCAGCATTATGAACAGCACCCATATGAGTGTACTGAGAAGAAACTTCTTAAAGACATACAAAATGTAGTGAATGTATTGGAAAAGTGGGGAATATTGACTGATTACAATGATGCCGATATTATTGAAAGTCTTTTTTTCAATGGTTTTCAATTGGTTATGTTAGTGAATCTCATTTGATATATATACTAGGCACATAAAGAAACTGTGCATACAAAAATTTAAAATTTAAATTTATCAAACCTGTGTAGACACATAAGGATTTAAACTCAGAGATTAGAGCCATGTATCCAACATGCATGTACGTGCCACGTTCCGTGACGTCAGTGGGTTCGTCCTTGAGACGTGCAATACGTTGTTGCACGTGCATTCTGGGAAAGAGAAACAGAGTAAATGAATGCCGCACAATACTGTCACTTTGAAAAGCTCAGCCCCTGCCCTTGCGATCGTTAAAAAAATTAAACGGCTATTGAAACGCATAGCATGCCAAGGCTCACGTCTGCACAAAGTCATGAGGCCATTGGGATGGTCAGTGGGGAATGTCTCAACGACAAGTGGCTGCACATTTCCACTGCCACCGGAACAACATTTCTGCACTGGTGAGACGCTACCAGAACACAAATGACGTCATCGATCGGCCACGTTCTGGACGTTCACGTGTAACAACGCCAAGACAGGACAGATGGATAAGGGTGACCCATCTTCGCCACAGGTTTCAGACTGCAGTGTTGACTGCCCGAACCATCCCAGGACTTCGCCGTATCCACCCCAACACAGTTCGACAACGTTTACGTCATCACGGGATCAGACCACGACGTCCCGCCATACGGTTCTAGGTTTCTCCACCTGTTTCGTTGGAGAAATGTTGTTTTTACAGATAAGTCCAGGTTTAACATTTCCCATAGTGATGGACGTCAACGTGCCTATAGACGCGCGGGAGAACGTTATGCACAGGCCTGCGTCTTGGAGAGGAATCGCTTTGGTGGTGGCTCTGTGATGATTTGGGGTGGATATAACAGTACGCCAAAGAACTCCTTTGGTGATTGTTCAGGGCAACTTAACTGGTGTGGGCTACAGGGATCAGATTCTTCGACCTGTGGCAATTCCTTTTCTGCAACGTCATGGCCCTGGGTTAACATTCCAACAGGAAAATGCCCGCCCTCATACGGCAAGGGTTGCTATGGATTTCTTGCAACACCACAACGTTGACTTACTGCCTTGGCCTGCAATTCACCGGATCTCTCCCCGATAGAACATGTTTGGGAAGAGATGGATCGACGTCTACGCCGTCTTCCTCATCCGCCAAATAACTTCCTTCACCATGCAACAGAACTCGAGAGAATCTGGCGTGACATCCCACAAGCCTTCCTTGCACGTTTGATAGGCTCTATGCGTCGTCGATGCACTGCTGTTCTCAATGCCGATGGTGGACATACCCGTTATTGAGCTTGTGACATGGTCGTTTGACCCCTGTCCCGCTTGTGGACTCGTGACGTCAGTGTGATTGACTTTTCAATTGAAATTCTGCCGACTTGTTATGGTCTCATGATCCCTCCATTAAAGTTTATATGTACCTTTGACATTGTTATCGTACTTATCAACTGGGATAATATTTTGACAATGCAGTTTCTTTATGTGGCTAGTATATTTGGTTTTTGTAGGAAAGTCAACAAACATCGCAACAGTGCCTTACTGATGACATTGCCAAGACGAGGCCCCCAGGCGTTTGATCTATTTTGTCTGGCTCTTCATGCTTGCAATGAACAAGAATCAATATTGTCATCTGCATCTGGGTGAACATGTATCTGCAACGACTAAGTCTAGGAAAGGGTATTTGTGTATTCCCATCAGGAAGTATGATGTGTACTCCAGCAGCAAATCTTATCCTACTCGACGTGGCATCGTGCTCACCTTGAAACTCGCCAATGAGTTCCAGCAAATAGGAGATGTTATGGCGTCTGGTCACTCAGGTCCTCATGCATATGTGGGGCTAACATGTATGCCACCGACAGTTCCCCTCTCGAAGCTTGTTATGTGCGTAAATACGACAAACCAATTAATCAGAACGCGTGGAATGATTGCAGTGCCTTGATATATATATAATCCCGTGCACTTAAATCCTATATGGCATAACGTGATTGTCTAAAACTATATATCGTCATATTGACAGTACAAAGCACGTAGCTGACATAATTGTGTTGCCTATAATGTGAAGTTTGTAATAAGAAAAACGGTAAGAGATTCAAATACACGGGCGTGCGTATATATTCCAGAAGGGTATGACATGACAGCAAGGTTACACGAATGTTCAGTTTGAGAAGCATTTTTAAGTCATTTTGAGCATCTGTTTGGGCATTTAATACAGCTGAAAAAACTAATAGTAATAGTCCGCTTATATTGCGTTCATATCCAGGCAGATTGCCTGCTCACGCTTAGAAGTACGTACATTACTCTCTCCGGTCATAGGACACCATCGTACATGGTTGGTCATCGTATTCAGATTAAAAGGGAGACCTCCAAGCTAGGACAATTCAATCCGAGTTAGACTTTCAGAGTGAGCAGACGCGTGGAGAAAACCTCCAAACAATGCCATCTAGTGATGACTGTGGACTCAAATTTCAAGACATTTGCACGATTTGCAAAACACTGAAGAAACTGGTGTCCCGAAAAGTCCTCAATTGGTCCATCTGGGATACCCATGTGGCACTAAAAAAATTAGAAGAACACAACTTCTCTGCTGTGAAGATACCATGTCATCTGGCGGACTGCGACTACTGTGGTCAGGTGTTTAGCAAGGACCACAACTAACTCATTTACACAATAAACAATGTTCTGAAATGGAAAATGATTATAATGGATCTATAAGTTAAGTCACAGACGACATGAAAAAAAAAAGATCTAGGAGAGCAAGGTATCAGACAAATGTATTGACGAACAAGTGAGTTGAATAAAGACGTTTTGGATGAGTAACGACAGCTATACATGAAAAGAGGTGTAACCAAAGAAATGATAGAAGAGAAACTGAAGACATTAATGTAGAGCACTTTCAAAGAGCCGTATGCATGACTTGTTGCTTATAAGTACAAGACACGAGTAATGTGTGTCATGAAGTGTACAAATATACATCTTGGGTGGAAGACTTGATTGAAGAAGATGACTAAAATATGATATCTGATAAAGAGAGTGAAGAATCTCGACAGGAGGAGGAGGAGGGGCAATGAGACATTGTTATTCACAAAAATACATAAAGTAGACTTTGGGAGTGCTCCTATACTGAAAAGGTGACAGCTTGATTGTCAAAAAGACAAATTGGCACAAACACCAGAAAGGGAATCGAGTCCGAGCGAACGCTTTAACCACTTGGGTACCCCTGCCCTCTATATTTTTGTGTGGTACACAGGGTCTTGTAACGCAAAAGAATTGGTATCAAGGTTTGTACTATCATTGTAAGGACACTGCATAAAAGAGAAGTGCTGAAACCAAGAGTCAACACACCAACGTTCGTTTTAGGACGAACTCCCCAATACCCAGTGTATGTATCCCTATAAATCTATGTACACATTTCAAGCCAATACATTAACCTCCAAAATGAGACATACTAGCCTGGTAAAATTTAGCAGCAATTTGAATTGCTCTTTAAACACGATTTTGTTGAGTTTGATTTTGGATCAATCGATCCTGTATATTGGTTGTTTACCTGGGACGAAGGTTGATCGTCGGCTAGTCACAATGAACCACATGCCTTGAACAATCAAAATATTTTCTCTGCTTGACTTGTGCATGTCAAAAACAAAACCGAAAAATGTTCCACGGGGTGTTGGCATTGGTAGTGCAAACAAAACCAAAATCAAACGAATAGATTGTCATTGCAAATATAGTATGACCAGAAATTATTGAGAATTTTAGGAATATGTTTAATTGGATTTCTAGTATAAACAACCTTGACCAGCTATAAGTGCTTGGTTTCTTTCAAGAGAGACAACTCCGTTAATCCTTGTTCATTGGAGTATTATAACAAGGACATCAGATCAGCTCAAGTGATTTCAAGTAGAACAGGCATCCCTTTGTCCACTGTTTATCGTGTTTTGAAACATATTGCAAATGGATATGGCATTGAGCACCAGGGAGGTGCGGGGAGGCCCAGAAACTTCACTGTCAGTGACAGGAGGCGGCTTGGTTTCACAAACGAAGGAGTTTAGAAAACTTAAGGATGGATATGATTGATAGAGGAACTGTGGCTGTCTGTAAGGAGACAATTAGAACTGAGCTGCATGCAATGGGTTGGCAGAAAAGTCGAGGAATTCCATCACCGATCATGAAACCTGAACAAATGGAGCGAAGGTTGAACTGGTGCTTACTGCATAGAAATTTTACCTGGGACAATGTGATTTTCTCAGATGAAAGTTCTGTGTGGCTGTTTCCTAATACACTGAAATTCTGGACCAAACAAACTGAAAAACCTTTGTATCAGCGCCCAAAGTACAGTCCGAAATTTAACGTTTGGGGTGGCATACCTGTGTTAGGGGCAACGCCCCTCTGTGTATTTGAATGGAATATGAACAGTGAGCGGTACACATGTATTCTCGATGGACATTTACTTCCATCTGCTCACGTGTTTTAAGGAAATGTTTGGATTTTCCAGCAGTACAACGACCAAAAACATCGTTCGAAGCATTCACAGGCCTGGTTTCGGACCCAAAATATGACATTATTAGATTGGCCAAGCTATATATATAGCCCTGACCTAAATCCAATAGAAAATGTTTGGGGACTTATGAAGGAAAGAAAACTCTGACAAATATTGCTGAAATGAAAGAAGAGGTGGTCCGATATTGGGACAGCATGGATCACGACTTCTAACTACTTTGATCAGTAGTATGCCCCGCCGCATTGAAGCCTGCATTGCTGCCCATGGTGACTTGACAAAACACCAACTGTTCACGTGTTATGTTCTGCTAATATTCACATTTAATACATGAGTAATGAGTGAAAAAAAAAATACAATCTCTAAATTCTCAATAATTTCTGGTTGTACTGTACATAAATCAGGCCTAAAACCCAACATTCAGATATTTTCTGGTGATACGTTTCACAGACACTAACTTTTTTCTTTATATTGAATATATTCATTCATTCAATACTAGGCACATAAAGAAACTGTGCATACAAAATTTAATTTTTTTATCAAACCTGTGTAGACACATAAGGATTTAAACTCTGAGATTAGTGACATGTATCCAACATGCATGCACGTGCCACGTTCCGTGACGTCAGTGGGTTAGTCCTTGAGACGTGCAATACGTTGTTGCACGTGCATTCTGGGAAAGAGGAACAGAGCAAATGAATGCCACACAATACTGTCACTTTGGAAAGCTCAGCCCCTGCCCTTGCAATCATTAAAAAAATTAAACGGCTATTGAAACGCATAGCATGCCAAGGCTCACGTCTGCACAAAGTCATGAGGCCATTGGGATGGTCCGTCTCAACGACAAGTGGCTGCACATTTCCACTGCCACCGGAACAACATTTCTGCACTGGTGAGACGCTACCAGAACACAAATGACGTCATCGATCGGCCACGTTCTGGACGTCCACGTGTAACAACGCCAAGACAGGACATATGGATAAGGGTGACCCATCTTCGCCACAGGTTTCAGACTGCAGTGATGACTGCCCGAACCATCCCAGGACTTCGCCGTATCCACCCCAACACAGTTCGACAACGTTTACGTCATCACGGGATCAGACCACGACGTCCCGCCATACGGCCTATCCAGACACAACGTCGTCGACAAGCTCGCCGAATGTGGTGCCGAAATCAGGTCCGCAGACCCTTGTTTTGGTGAAGAAATGTTGTTTTTA
The DNA here is from genome assembly GCF_003918875.1 of Haliotis rubra. Classification (NCBI taxonomy): domain Eukaryota; kingdom Metazoa; phylum Mollusca; class Gastropoda; order Lepetellida; family Haliotidae; genus Haliotis; species Haliotis rubra. The sequence continues at coordinate 115,069 of NW_025765355.1, read as the reverse complement.
CAGATAAGTCCAGGTTTAACATTTCCCATAGTGATGGACGTCAATGTGCCTATAGACGCCAAGCGGGAGAACGTTATGCACAGGCCTTGGAGAGGAATCGCTTTGGTGGTAGTTCCATGATGATTTGGGGTGAAATAACAGTATGCCTTTGGTGATTGTTCAGGGCAACTTAACTGGTGTGGGCTACAGGGATCAGATTCTTCAACCTGTGGCAATTCCTTTTCTGCAACGTCATGGCCCTGGGTTAACATTCCAACAGGAAAATGCCCGCCCTCATACGGCAAGGGTTGCTATGGATTTCTTGCAACACCACAACGTTGACTTACTGCCTTGGCCTGCAAATTCACCGGATCTCTCCCCGATAGAGCATGTTTGGGAAGAGATGGATCGACGTCTACGCCGTCTTCCTCATCCGCCAGATAACGTCCTTGACCATGCAACAGAACTCGAGAGAATCTGGCGTGACATCCCACAAGCCTTCCTTGCACGTTTGATAGGCTCTATGCGTCGTCGATGCACTGCTGTTCTCAATGCCGATGGTGGACATACCCGTTATTGAGCTTGTGACATGGTCGTTTGACCCCTGTCCCGCTTGTGGACTCGTGACGTCAGTGTGATTGACTTTTCAATTGAAATTCTGCCGACTTGTTATGGTCTCATGATCCCTCCATTAAAGTTTATATGTACCTTTGACATTGTTATCGTACTTATCAACTGGGATAATATTTTGACAATGCACAGTTTCTTTATGTATCTCGTATATATCATAAACATGATAATTTGTAAAATCATTGATTAGGTTGTAATTATTATGGGTCACAATGTTTAAAGTTTTGAGTGTGGATTGCGGCTCACATCTTGCATCATGTATGTTCAATGGCAATAGTATTTTTTACTAGTACACCTTTTTTGATAGCGCTCCAGAGTTTCCTCCCTTGGCTGTATTTGTTTTGACTCCCGGTCGTATCTTCGAGAAAATAGCCTAATGTTCTGAGTGGATAGTGATGCAGCCCACCTTTACTAGAATGCTCGAGAACTGTGTAAGAGCTATATAAAGGTTGGTTGTTGCATTGTGCAGCGGGACTAACACACGCTACTTATCACATGACTGGAGTTATATATGCTACGGTCAATGTCTACAATCAGGGAATGTGTACAATGACTGAAATAACCAGGTAACGCTTAAAGGTCATGACCCCAGTAGGTGGGGTGTGGCCCGGGAAAAATAACTATGGAAGACCATTTCAGACACAATACTTATAACTTTACAACAAATTTTCATGAACAGTTACCAAGTAAAAGCAATTATGACGACTTTATAACATGAAATCAAATAGTTATAATTAATGAATTACGAAACTATGCTTGTGTTTGTTCAGTAAATGTCTCCAAAGTGATGAGGAATGTGTTTTGAACTTTCATTCAAGATTAAAGTCAAGAAATGTAGACAAAAGTAGACAAATTCTGAACATTTCTTGACAAAAACTTTCTTATCAGCATTGTAAGACATGAACTTCAATGTTACTTCGTTATCAGCTGTTGGCGTAAACTATTCGCCATGCTGTTTGTCCGGATTTTAGCTATCACGAATATTGATGACATAGCGCACAACTGACCTTGATGCTGTTGTGTGCATGATGGCTGTGCTACGATAGCGAAGTGTCAACGATGGCTCCGCTACGATAGCGAAGTGTCAAAGGCTGAAAATTATGTTTTTATAAACATTTTATATTGATAAAGGTTTGTAAAATTGTTGATTTCCAAATGCCTTGTTAATTAAGCATACCACGCTGAAACGTGTTAGGTGCGCGAATATTGATTACGCGAGGTTACTTTAAATTTGTGACTCAATTGCATTGTACTAGATATCGGTATTGTCATTCATTGTAGCTTGTAGAAAATTGTTCTCCTCCCTCAAATTCTTCCTCTTTTGACATTGCAAAGCACGCAAGACTGGCACCCCCTTTTAATGAGCAAGAAGTAGATAAAGACTTCCTACATTTTGAAAAGGTGGCCTAAGGAGTCATGGACTATGCTACTGCAAACTGTTTTGAAGGGTAAAGCTCAGGATGCTTATTCCGCCTTGATACAGCAAAGCTCAGACTATGATCTTGTCAAAAAGACACTTTTAAAAGCTTATGAGTTAGTGCCTGAAGCTTATCATCAGAAATTTTGAAATGCTCATAAATGGGACAATGAGACTTTTGTAGACTTTGCTAGAGGAAACTTTGTTTGACAGGTGGTGTGGGTCTAAGAAAGTTTGGGTTTGAGACAGTTTTAATGGAGGATTTCAAGAAGAGTGTTCATTCTGATCTCAAGACTTATTTGGATGAACATAAGGTTGATGACTTACATGAGGCGGCGATGTTGGCAGATGATTATTGTTTGACTCACAAGAATTCTTTTAGGTCTCCGGGTAGTACTAAGTTGTTTTGGCCAAAAGGGCTTTTCCCCAAGTAAGACTGCAGGTTACAATGGTGTTAGAACAGGATCAATTCTTCTGATAAGCAATGACATTCTTTTCAGTCTAAGCCTAAGACATCTAGTGGTTCTGATCCTGTTTGTGCATATTGTAAGAAGCCAGGCCATTTCATTTCTGCATGTTACAAACTCCAGTTTAAAAATCAGGCTGCAGGTTCCCCAAATGCTTTTGTGTCTATCGCACCTAAGCCTTTCTTTACAGGTGGTTCTGAGGAGAGTTTTATTTGTGAGAGTAAGTCCTCAGATTCTGTAGTTCGGAAGGAGTATTTGCCCTTTGTTTCTAAGGGTTCTGTGTCGCTTATGGGAGATAATTCTACCCCATGGCCCGTTATTATCTTGAGGGATACTGGAGCACTTCAATCTCTGATTTTGAAGGATATTTTGCCTTTTTCTGATGAGTCTCCAGCAAACTCAGATGTTTTGCTTCAGGGTATAGGTGGCAATTCTTCTGCCCCTCTCCATTTTGTGAATTTGACTTCAGATCTGATTTTTGGTAAAGTGAAAGTTGGTGTTCTTGACTCTCTCACAGTTTCGGGTGTTGATTTGTTGATCGGTAATGATCTTATGGGGGCCAAAGTTGGTGCTGATCCCATTGTCACTGTTTCTCCAGTGAGTTCAGTTAGTACAGAAAATTGGGGGGATGAATTTCAGGGTATTTTTCCTTCTTGTGCAGTGACACGTTGAGTGTCGAAAGGCATTTCTTCCAAGACTTCCGAATGATTCCATTTATGATTTGTTAGATACTTTCATTGATCTTTCTTTTTGTGACGTAGAGGCTGATGACTTTTCTTCAAAAAGTAGTAACTCTTCAGGTCTTCTTGATAAGTCTGATAGTTTGTCAGGTGGTGATCACATTATTTCCAGAGAGCAGCTTATTAGTGCACAGGGTGAGGATGTTGAATTGCAGAATTGAAAAATATGATCTTATTGTTTTGAGACAGAGAAAGATTGGGATGAGGGTGTGCCTTTGTTGTTTGCTGTAAGGGAGTCAGTTCAGGAAAGTTTAGGGTTTAGCCCCTTGAGCTTGTATTTGGTCATAGTGTGCACAGGCCACTAAAACATCTAAAAGAACAATGGCTCAATCACAATCCTGAGATCAATCTTTTAGACTATGTGTCTTCATTTCGGAACAGGCTTTCAAAGGCAAGTGGGTTGGCCAGACAAAACTTGAAAGTTTCACAAGCAAAAATGAAACAAAACTATGACAGAAAGTCAAAGAGAGAAATTTCATTTGTGGTGATAAAGTGTTAGTCTTACTTCCCATTCCTGGTCAACCACTGAGAGCTAGATATCAAGGTCTATATGTTGTTGACAAAAAGGTTAGCGACACAGATTATGTCGTTCTGACGCCTGCCCGTCGTAAACAAAAGAGGTTGTGTCATGTAAACATGATTAAAAAATACGATGACAAGTTAGAAATCCAACATGTCAATTGTATTGCCACACTCTCCCCAGTTACTGATTGTACTAAAGATAATGGTGAACATGTTGACAATATTGATTGATGGTGTTAACAATGTAAAGTTCAGAAATTCTTATGTGTTAGCTCACCTTGATGAGAAACTATCTCATTTATCCCCTGAGCAGAAAGTTCAAATGTCAGATTTGATTTATGAGTTCTCTCACTTATTTCCGGATGTGCCTGGCAGAATAAATGTTGTTAGCCATGATATAGATGTAGATGATGCTGTGCCTGTAAAACAACATCCATATCGTATGAATCCTGTGAAACCTGAAATAGTGCGGAAAGAAGTGAAATACATGCTGGACAATGACATTATTGAACCCAGTGACAGTCCATGGAGTTCACCATGTGTTCTTGTGACGAAGAGTGGTAGAGGTGATTGGCGCTGCTGTGCTGACATGAAAACTGTCAATGCACTCTCATGAACTGATTCGTATCCAATTCCGAGAGTGGACGATTGCATTGATCACATTGGTCAAGCTAGATATATAAGTGAGTTTGACTTATTGAAGGGCTTCTGGCAGATTCCACTCACAGACTGTGTAAAGAAAATATTGGCATTCGCTACACCAGATGGACTGTATCAATACAAAGTGATGTTTGGTCTGAAGAATGCACCAGCGAGGTTCCAGAGACTCGTCAACAATGTCACATCTGGTCTTGATAGTGTTGCAGCTTACATGGATGATGTCATCAATTACGATATGGAGTGGGAAGACCATCTGAAGAGAACTCGTGCTTTCTGAAGCAAAATCGACTGTGAATCTTGCAAAGTGTGAATTTGGGAAGACACAAGTAGAATGTTTAGGGCATGTTGTAGGGCACGGCCAGGTACAGCCAGTTCATGCTAAGGTTGAAGCAATCGTACATTTTCCAGTACCCCAGTCTAAGAGAGAACTCATGATGAGATTCTTGGGTATGGCAGACTTTTTTATAGAAAGTTTTGTCAAAATTTCTCAGATGTTGTAGCATCACTAACCAACCTTGTTGGGGAAAAAGGTAAAATTCCAGTGGGATAGTAGTTGTCAGACTGCATTTGAAAAAGTCAAAGCCATATTAATGAATTCTCCAGTATTGAAGGCACCAAATTTTGAGAAAGCTTTTAAGTAACAAATTCATGCAAGTGATGTAGGTGCAGGTGCTGTCCTGATTCAAGAGAATGGTTCAGGAATTGATCACCCAGTTTGTTATTTCAAAGAAGTTGGACAAGTATCAAAGAAATTATTCTACCGTTGAGAAAGAGACATTAGGTCTTTTGCTAGCTTTACAGCATTTTGAAGTGTACCTAGGTGTCACTACTTTTCCAATTTAAGTGTTTACTGATCACAATCCCTTGACTTCTCCTCACAAAATGAAGAACAAGAATCAAAGACTTATGAGGTGGAGTTTGACCTTGCAAGAGTTCAATCTTGTGATTAGATACATTAAAGGCAAAGACAATGTTTGTGCTAATGCACTTTCCAGGCTGTAAATGCATAATGACTTGATGATGCTTGTATCTTCATTATATCATAGTAATTCTGCAAAATGTTTCTCATGTTATTCATATTATTATATGTCATCTTATTATGTTAGTTATATTGCTATGAATGTAACAGAAAGTTACTGTGAAAGTTTCTTTTCCTTAAGGGGGAGAGTGTTATGACAGTGTGTTTTTGTAATTTGTAAAATTATTGATTAGGTTATAGTTATTTTGGGTCACAATGTTTAAAGTTTTGAGTGTGGGCTGTGGCTCACATCTTGCATCATGTATGTTGAATGGCAATAGTATTTTTAAGTAGTACGCCTTTTTGATGGAGCTCCAGAGTTGCCTCCCTTGGCTGTATTACTTTTGACTCCCGGTCGTATCTTCGAGAAAATAGCCTAATGTTCTGAGTGTATAGTGATGCTGCCCACCTTTACTAGAATGCTCGAGAACTGTATAAGAGCTTTATAAAGGCTGGTTGTTGCATTGTGCGGCGGGACTAACACACGCTACTTATCACATGACTGGAGTTATATATATTTGCCTGCCTTCGTCAAGACTGACCCTGCTCGTCTATATTCAACATATGCCATTGTAAACAACCTTCATTCAGTATATCTGCTCTCACTGTAAATGTCAAGACTCTGGTGAGTTATAAATATTTAATATTTGCGGCCAAATACTTTAGATTTGTGACTCAATTGCATTGTATTAGATATCTGTATTGTCATTCATTGTAGCTTGCTCATTGTTTGCTCAATGTATTATTGAGAATATTTTAGACTTAGAGGAGAGAGAGAGAGAGAAAGAAAGAGTAGTATAAAATATATTTGTCTGATTGATTATTCGTCATAACTTTCAGAGAGGAAATGGGCGCAGAAGCAGACAGCAAAGGAAATGCTGCCCTTCCTGCTGAACAGAGGAATTGACAATCCTCGCATCAAGACTGCCGTCCGGTGTCACCTCTATCCGAATCAGCACCCATCGACTTTCTTATCAGCGGTCAAAATGGAGTGGAATACGTCAACCGTAGGCGGTTTCCCTGTACGTTAAATGTAGGATAACTCATGCAAACAACACACATCTGGCTAGAGACGAAGTGTGCGCCCCGATCAACATGTTTCTGCATTCCCTGTTTTCTCAAGTAGACGTATGGCTGCAAGGGCACCTTGTCAACTCGACGAGCAACCACTATCCACACAAGGCTATGATTCAAACACTTTTGAATACCAATTCCATCAACAACAAGATGAAGATGCAGACGCAACTGTTTTTCAAGGACACGGCCAGGGAATTAAATATAAATGATCCAAAAGGGACCAACACGAGCATGTTCAGTAGGTACGAGTTCACCTCCTACGAGTTCACCTCTCATGTCCCCGCTGATGCAGGACCTGTTTTAAATGAAGCAGTACATACTGATTCAAGTCAACGTGCAAGTGAAACTGTACCGATCCAGACCTCGTATGTCGTGCAGATAGATGACATCGTCTTGAAGGTCATGAAAGTTTGCGTGAATCCGGGCGTGATATGGGGTCATAATGAGGCGCTGTCAAACACGCCTGCTATGTACCCTTATTGCAGAACAGAAGTGAAGATGTTTTCCATTGTTAAAGGACAAGCCAGCTTTGCGTGGGACAACATATTCCAAGTCACTCGCCCCAACAAGATAGTCGCTGGGTTCATATCCGCCAAGGCCATGGGCATGGGCGACTTTCACAAGAATCCTTATAACTTTGCCAACTGGGACCTGTCGCAAATAGTGCTGTTCTGCGATGGCCCCGTCAGATGTTGGCTTATCGACAACAACATCGAAAGTCTCAACACATTTCTCGGGACGAGTTCCACGGCGGTTACGCACTGTACGTCTTCTCATTGGATCACGTGATTGGTCAAAACAATGACGAAACATACCTGCGCATTCAAAAACAGGGAACTGTTAGAACAGATGGACAAAAGTAGACATGTCATTGCGTAAGAAAAGTGAACAAAGTTATGAACACTCGTCAGCTGGAATGCATCATAACCGACTTGGAACCTACCGACTTGGTGTAGAATCTGGTTCAGTGATGAATCATGATTTCTATTGGAACGACGCGATGGAAGAATGCGGGTGTACAGACGTTGACGTGACCATTTCGCCGACGCTCGTGTTCCCCAGGTGGACAGATTTGGCCGGGGAAGTGTTAAGATGTGGGGAGCGATCACCTGCCATAGGAGAAGTGATGATCCAGGGCAACCTGACAGCTCAAGGGTACTGTGACGAAATCATTCGCCCACACCTCCTTCCAATCATTGATCGCAAGAGGGAGTTGTTTCAACAGGACAATGCTAGGCCCCACACAGCACGTCACACTAGAGACTTCCTCCAGAACCACAACATCAATGTGCTCCCCTGGCCCTCAAGATCACCGGACTTAAATCTGATCGAACATCTGTGGGATGCCCTGGACAGACGGGTGCGACGCCATTACCCTCAGCCCCAGACACTTAAGCAAATCGCACAGGCACTACAGGCAGAGTGGGCTGCGATTGGGCAGCACAAGATTCTGAGACTTATTCGTTCGATGCCGAGGCGATGCCATGCAGTTCTGGATGCCCACGGTGGTCACACGAGGTATGGACTTCAGCGCCACCACACGTCTCCATGTGACACTCAAACTGACTTTCCTCGAGTTTGTGCCAAAGACGGATAAGTCTGCATTCTCAGTGTGCAATTTCGCTATATTTCATTGACTCATAAAGCCTACAAGATGTTTCAAAAATAAACATAAATATACAGTTGAAATTCCTATATGCGGTTTTTGGGAGAGTATATTTTGCTCGCTTGAACGTTTGCATTATACATACGTTTAGTGTATGCTTTCAATAATGTTTACCTTCAGTGTATGCTTTCACAATACTGTTATTCATTATAGTGTTCGCCGTGTTGTTAGTAATGAGATGCATAAACTACCCGCACGTTTATTTAGTGTTTGGTTTCCCTTTCTAAATATATATATATGTCTACTCTGTGCAATTATATTAAATTGTATACCACTCCCTAAGACGGCGTATGCGTCCGACAATACTATGATCTGTATACCACTTTTCGTGTGTTGTTGAACTTAAAACAGAAGTAGAATTGTTTAATAATTAAAAAAAACACATAAATGTCTGCTGTGTGTATAATATCATTTTTACAACCTGCTCGGTATACCCGAGGGAGAGAGAGAGGGGGGGAGAAGGAGACATGCTCAATCAATCAATCAAAGAGCTATACGTCGACCACTGTAAGATTACCCGTGCATTCTCCTGGTGGTGGGGATCCAACACACACACACACACACTCAATCTCTCTCTCTCTTCTCACACACTCTCTCTCACACACACACACTCACTCTCACACTCTCTCACACTCACACACTCTCACTCACTCTCTTTCACACACTCACTCTCACACACTTATTCCCACACTCGCAAACACACATGCACATGCACGCACACTGTCAAAAGTTTGTTTATGAAGAGACTTAATACTTAATACACACCAACAAGTGTGTTGTGAAGAAAACAATGTCTTCCAAATTTCCCTCTTGTACACACTACCAAAGAAGCATATAACCCCACTGTAGTGTCGAACGACTGACATTTTCACTCATGCCTGCTGACAAATAAGACGTCCTCTTGCAACATGACCACCTGTCCAGATTGCGGGAAGAGCTTTACACGGAAAGACAACCTACAGAGACATCGGAAGCTGAGGCATGGAACAACTCAACACTTACCTCCTCCTCCTCCTTCTCTTCATACTCCTCCTCCTCTGGATATGCACTGACACGAGGTATTCAAATTCCTGATTCCTTCACATGTCCTCGTTGTAGGACCCAGTGGTTGTGGAAAGCCTGTGTTTACCTTCCATCTGCTACAACTCGGCTTGATCGAACCCCTCCTTGGTGTTATACTCAGTGGCAGCCATTATATCAGACCATCAGTGAGCAATTGCCTCACATGACTTTTGTGAAAGGAATTCCTTATAATATATTAGAAGAGGATTACTTTGATACTTGGATGATTTCCTGGCTGAAGTAAAACATGACAAGCGTATCTCTAGACCTCCCATCACAAGAATGTGGTGATCTTCCTTCTAATACAAAATCTGTTTCCGAGAGGTAAAGAATCCAGAGACACTGCTTTGAATGCTCATTATGTCACTCTATTTCATTTGCCCATAGACAGACAACAAATCAAAGTCTTTGCCCGCAGAATCTTCCCCGATACCATTGATCACTTTATGTCCGTGTATGAACATGTTGCAGAAAATCCGTTTGGACAACTGACTATCGATCTGAAACCTAACACAAAAGACAAAGACCATCTGCATGTGAACATTATAAAAGATGAGTATGAGAGAGCAAAAGATCAGAGCAAACCAAATAGGCCTATGGAGCAGTTCACTGCCACCAGCACCATCACGAGAGCCTCTCTGGATAGTCTTCCTCTCAAGCTGACCACGACTGAAGAAGAGAGATCACACGATCATCATCAACTCACTCAGGAAGAAGACATGTATTCTGACACGAGTAGTAGCGAGGGTCTATTCACGATGGTCACGGCTTGTGCTGACTGCGGGGTGCTGATAGATAACATGCACAATCTACAGCGACATATCAAACATTGGTGTCCGGAAAATACCTTTAAATCAAGGAGAAAGCATGCCATATTCGAGAGTGACGAGAATGACAGTGATGATGATGTTGGCAATGTCATCAGTGACTCAACCTCCCATATGTGTCGAGGTGGAGGTCCTGCTGTCAAACATCGTCGTCGTGGGAAGCAGCCACCAGTCACTGACACGGAAGCCGAGGAATGGCAAAACATGGGTTTACAATGCATCTGGAGGTGGGTGTATAACTCGCACCATGACGTGATGAAACTCAAGAGAAAAAAGTACCAGCAGCAGGGTCGAACAGATGAATGTATTGACGTTCGAATCCAACGAGTGGAAGGAAGAGGATGCAGTCTCAACCCAGGTCAAGTTTGATTCATGTCTTCAAAACACCTCATAAAATCAAATGGCAAAACGAAGGAGAAGAAGAAGATTTGCATATACGTGAGAGGAATAGTTAACAAAACTCAATCCATCTGACGGGACATAACTCCTTACTATTGTGGAATTGTGTCTCTCTTATGAAGCAGGTAGGTTTTTTTTTAACACATGGATGTGCGAAAGTATTTGTGTATGACACTCAACGTTCCTGATGCCGAGACACTGAAGGTGTTACATGGAACTCAAAACTCGATGTTGGTTTTAGGAATTATCTATCAGTTTATTGTATATGTAAAATATATCATTGATAATATCTGTTAACTTGCATCACAGCGTTGGTTTAAAAAAGAATTAGCTTATAGCTCATGCACGTTGTTTGGGTTTTTCTCTCAGTAATGGTACAGTAAAGGCTTGCCCACTCGTAACACACCAACTCATAAGATGATGTTAACCCCAACAGCGGGTCATATGGACGCGATGTAATAATTTCAAAATACAGTCAACCTACTGAGTCAACAATCTTGGCCAAGTATGAAAAGGCTGTCGAAAAACCCTTTGGACAACTCACCATCGATCTGAAACCTAGCATGAAAGACAAAGATCGGCTGCATGTCAGCATCATAAAAGAAGACCACAGGAGAGCAACAGCACAGTCTGAACCCAACTTGCCGACGGACCAGTTTGCCACGAAAGCTTCTCTCGTTAGTCCTCTGACTTCCGAAACAACAACAACCTAAGAGAAGTCGTATGATCATTTACCCTCTCAAGAATACACGGATTCGGACACGAGTAGTGATGGTTCCTTTACTATGGCCACGGCGTGTACAGACTGTGGGGTGCTCATACACAACATGCACGACTTTCAACGACATATCAAAACTTGGTGTCCAGATAATGCGTTGAAATCAAAGAGAAAACTTGCCAGATACGAGAGCGAGGACGATAGTGCCGATGACATACCCTTCCAGAAAGGCGGTGGTCTTGCAATCAAATATCCTCGTGTGAAACCAACATTTACTGACATGGAAGCATAGTAGTGGCAAAATGTGGGTTTACAACGTATCTGGAAGCGTGTGTACAACATCAATCGTGAGGTAATGAAACTCAACAGAAAAAGGTAAAAGCAGCAGCGACGAACAGAAGAATGGATCAACAGAAAAATTAAACAGTTGTGGAAAAATGACCTGGTTGGTAGTCTCTGTTTCAAGCCATTCTTCACAGTCTGGGAGATATGAATCCTTCTACGGAGCAATCCATAATCACACATAAATTCAAACTCTTCTGAAGCCAAAAATGAAAGACATTCTGACTCGTATAGACATGATCGAAGTAGAAAGTGACACTGAATCTGTCATAGCTCCAGAGGATGGTGATGATGATGATGAGGGAGGAGGAGGAGGAGGAGGAGGAAGGAGGAGCAGAACGATCAGGAATAAATATCCATGTTCAAGATATCTCTGTATCAGTGTCTGTATCAGAGACTGAACTCGAACAGTTTTCATCTTTATCACAGTTTTCAAGATTGAATGCTATGCAAAGAATGTTCACTTGCATCATAGGTTTGTTTAACCGTTCGTTTTTTAAATAGCATCATCATAGCTTTGTTTAACCGTTTCGGTTTTTTAAAATAAATAGATCATGAACGATTTCTTCTTTATGTTCTCTGTCCATTAAGATGTGTCGATTTATAATGGGTATTCAATGATATAGGAACTCATACATTATGATGAAAAACGTCACAAGTTTTCCGTTTTAATAGCGTTTTGATTCATTTATCATTATGAAATTCGTCTGGGTTTTTTTAAAAAAGAATTTCACGGCTAAAATTCAACAAATATATTTTGAGATGATCCCCCGGATTGTAAGTTTCACTAAGTGATCATAGAACCGTACTGGATGTATTAAGGCATTGGATATACTGGAAACACAAAGCAAACTCCTTTTATGGGAATAGTGATTAGGATCCAAAGTTTTGTGTTGAATAAAACGTGTGTTTTATTCCGAAAACGCCATACATTCATTACTTGTCTTGGGATATAAACTTACATGAACATTCATTCATTCATTCATACTTCACCACTATTCATTTGAATATATGTAATACCGGATTATCTTTATCACAGATAACACATAACCAACAACAAAGGTTCAGCGAGGTGAAAACCCATGCCCTATCTGATTTAACCACCTTCCAAATAAAGAAATATACAAGACATCTACTCTTTCCTATAATGTAATACATACAGTAAATGTATCACTTCACTGGTTAAGCAAACGCGTGTGTCACGGATAAAACTCCAAGTTAATGTTGTGTCGCTGGCTATTGCAGCAGGAATGATATTTGGGGTGGTGTTTATAGAGGACGTTTCTCGCGGAGATAAGATTGTACATTCCACACTCCCAAACCGTGTTGACACAAGCCCCGTCGGCTCGTGTGGTATTTGATTACTTTCAACACACACATACACTATACCCTCTATACAGCGTTGGTGTCATAAGCTCTGCGCAAGAGGGCTTCAGGAAAAACTACTCCACCATTGATAACATTTATATCTTAAAGGCATTGATTGATATATACCTTAATCAAAATAAGAAATTATACTGCGTATTTGTTGATTTTAGTAAAGCCTTTGATACTGTGTGGCGCTGTGGCCTTTTGGCGGAAAATGGTTGATAATGGTATTACTGGAAAATGTTTTAATGTTATAAAAAATATGTATCAGCATATTAAATCATGTGTTTCTCATAATGACAGTACAACGCAATTCTTTCCATGTAATACAGGTGTTAGACAAGGCGAAAATTTATCTCTGTTTATGCTCTTTATTTAAATGATTTGGAATATTTTCTTTCAAATAACGTAATTGGTTTGGAATTTGTAAATGCTTATGCACTAAATGAAAATTGGTATATTCATTAAGCTACTGGTAATTCTTTAAGCTGATGATACAGTACTTTTATCTGAATCTCCTTCTGATTTGAAACTTTGTTTGGAAACTTTTGATGCTTACTGTACACGATGGAAACTAACAGTAAACATTTCTAAAACTAAAGTTTTGACTTTTTCCAAAAGAAGCAGTAAACTTAGTACTTTATTTCTTCTGCAGAATACTGTTTTAGAGGTAGAAAAACATTATGTTTATCTTGGTGTACTATTCACAAGCACTGGTCGCTTTTGTAAAGCCATTAAACGGCTCTCTGGCCCATCTTCTCATGCAATGTTTGCTATATTTAGAAAAATTTGCTTGTTAGATATACCGGTCGACTGCTAAACTTTTTGATCAACTTGTTAATCCTATTTTATTGTATGGTGCTGAGGTGTGGGGCTACGAAAACATTATTCAATTAGTATTCATTTGAAATTTTGTAAATACATATTGAAGGTAAAAACAACAACCCCAGATTTTATGGTTTACGGTGTTTACGGAAGATATCCACTTTGTATTTCTATCAAATTGAGAACGTTATCATATTGGTGTAAATTATTATTATTCCATGGTAAACTATCAAAAGTAAAGTATAAATTAATGTTCAAGTTGCACAATTCTCAGGCAAATGCTAAATATCCGCTAATAGCGGAAGTAAAATCTATCTTAGAGAATACAGGCTTTAGCTACATTTGGCAATTACAAGAATTTCAGGGTACCCATTGGCTGGTAAATAATGTTAAAACTGTACTCGTTGATCAGTTTCTACAAACTTGGAGAGAAAGTAAATCACAATCATCGAAAGGCCTATATTACAATATGTTTAAGGATAATCTTTATATTGAAACTTATTTGTTGCAACGTCCTCTAGATTTACGTATTTCTACTACAAAACTTAGAACTTGTAACCACAGACTCCCTATTGAAACTGGTAGATGGCATAAAATTGATTAAAAAATAGATTGTGTACATCATGCAAGAGTAAAATTGGGGATGAATTTCACGTTATGTTAGAATGCAATGAGTTAAACGAATTACGAAACAAATATCTCCCTCCATATTATTGTAAACATCCCACTGTGGATAAATATATTTCACTTATGTCTATCACATACAAACCAATACTTGTTTAACTTGCTCTGTTAGTAAAATGGGGACTTGCGTACGCTCCGTTAACGTAATGTGTTTTATTGTTTTGCACATAAATTTGTTTTACTGCATGTCATGTATATGACTCATGAGAATAAACTTTGAATTGAATTGAATATACAAATCACACCTTAGAGTAGATAGCCGGGAGAAATTAGGCAATCGGTATTTGAAATACGGCTGGAGTTAACACGTTATGTACAATTCTCTCTCTCTCTCTCTCTCTCTCTCTATCTCTCTCTCTCTCTCTCTCTCTCTATCTATCTATCTATCTATCTATCTATCTATCTCTCTCTCTCTCTCTCTCTCTCTCTCTCAGAACCTATATACAGTACAATAAAATGATTTTACGAGCCACTCATTTAGGGTTGTGAGAGGCTGTATAAAGCTAAGACAAACACGCACAAACGCTTGCAGATTCGGCCGCGAAAAAGAGTACTCATCATTGTGAAAGAGAACTTATCACCACCACATGAAGTTTGAATTATCACGGGCATCAACACACTTAGTTAAAAGACAAACAGTAATATTGTACATAAAGTTCAGTAGAATAATTAAGACGAAATAATTGTACTTACCTTGGGACACCTCACTTGATTGATGTACACCGTTACAAAGCCTTATATACATTTCCTGTTAATCTTCAAATTATACGGAGACAAAGAAAGTCTTGATTAGGAGTCAAATGGTGGATCTACATCTCCTCAAATCCTAAAGAGATATTTACATGTTGGTACTACTACTATATACATCAATAAGCTGATGATATCGTCTCGATAACGTTACACAATTCACTCTATGAAAAGAACGCCTAACCACTAATCATTATCATTAGCGATTCCACCCGTAATCATTCCCATTAGTGATTCCGATTAATACGACGGTTGAGGTGTCAGATAAGACGGTAGGTGTGTCAATACCTATCCTGGTCCTCACTTGTTGGACTTTGCGTGGGGGGTATTCAAAGATAAGGAAGGTCAAAGGAAGGAAAGAAAGATCAAAGATACAGGTCCCACTCACCATTATGTAGATACTAGTCAATGTACTAGGGTGACAATACTGCGAGATAAATTTCTTGCTACATTCACGTGTTGACGTCCACTCACCATTATGTAGATACTAGTAAATGTACTAGTGGACAATACTGCGAGATAAATTTCTTGCTACATTCACGTGGTTAATGTCCACTCACCATTATGTAGATACTAGTCAATGTACTAGGGTGACAATACTGCGAGATAAATTTCTTGCTACATTCACGTGTTAACGTCCACTCACCATTATGTAGATACTAGTCAATGTACTAGGGTGACAATACTGCGAGATAAATTTCTTGCTACATTCACGTGTTAACGTCCACTCACCATTATGTAGATACTAGTCAATGTACTAGGGTGACAATACTGCGCGATAAATTTCTTGCTACATTCACGTGTTATCGTCCACTCACCATTATGTAGATACTAGTCAATGAACTAGCACAGGACCAAAAGCCGGATAGTAAACCATTGAAATAAACGTAAATACAGTAGGAAATACATGCCATGACCGGATTTACGTATGTTTTCAGATATTTCCTAACTTCAGGCATATATTTCATATGAATCTATACCTTTGAAACATATGCTCATCGTACATTTTCGTATGCGCAAGCACCTCGTTCATGTATGCCCTGACCGGATTGTCAGGGATTTCCAAACATCAATTGCAAAACAGATACCCCGGTAAATGATCATACATTCCTTTCAATTTCAATGGGTACTGAAATTTCCGATTTCGTTCTAAGTTTCCTCGGGTTGGAAACATGTGAATTTACTTAGGTGGGGAAACACATGTAAATTTTCAAATTTGCAAATATTTACACACCTTAGATATTTATGTATCATACCGGATTTCAGGGGTATGTATAAGAACGGTTTATACACCTTCACCTTACCTGTACTCAAGCAAAATGATCATATGTTTCCATCATGTGAATTACTTGGTTCATGTAATTTCATTTTCACAGATTTTAGTACGTTTGAAATCAACGTTCACATGTTCTCAATATTCTTATCTCCAAAAGAGCCTGACAAAGAAAGCAGTATTACGCAAGTTCACACGCCTTATCGAGCTGCACTCGCTCATGCTACCAGTATCAGTTACGCCTTGTCTGTGGTCTTGGCAAATCTTGTGAGGTGCATGTTTCGAGGGATTAAAAGGTTCAGTGGTGAACAAAGGGCGATGCGTTGCCCCTTTGTCCTCGCAGGTGTCCCTAGCTGTCCCAATAGAATAGCTCTTTGTCTCTCTTGGAGCACAGCCAAATATGCTACACGAACCGACACGTAATTTCTTAAGTCTGTTCATCTCGCGCATCACTACGGTAAAATATATACGACTGACTGACTGACTGAGTTTAGTTTCACGCCGCTTTTAGCCATATTCCAGCAATATCACGGCGGGGGACACCAGAAATGGGCTTAACACATTGTTCCCATGTGGGGAATCGAACCCGGGTCTTCGGCGTGACGAGCCAACGCTTGAACCACTCGGCTACCCCACCGCCCCTGTAAAATATATACTGTATATTTTGTGGCAGTACATAATTGGAATATTATTGCACTGCATGTGACCTTCCTTAATAGTCTCACAGTGCCTGAACAATGTTATTTCTCCATTCGCTCAGCCTTTGCTGAAATAGCGCCATACATAAACTTAAAGTTGTCCACATTTGTTTCACTAACGCAAAAGTATACGATAACAAACAATGCCATATCAAATTATATATTCTGTGAGACATGAAATGAAAAATTGTTTGTATCGTGTAGCGATTATGACCGGATAGCACAGGTGGGTGCGTTCTCTGAGTATATCATAGGCATGTTAGATCTCAGTGCGTTTTGTGAAATTCGTCTATATTGTCCTGTTTAAATTGACGATCCATAACTCGATTGCGAGTAAATATCACGTAAGTAATTGTGATGTCACATTGCTGTACATTTCCCTGTCGGAGAAGTCATTCTCACAAGATATACTTGTATATTCCCTTGTTTAGGAAGATCTATGGCTATTACGCCCCAGTGTTGCTCAACATCTTGTAGGCCTTTAGTCTGACACAGACGCAGACCTCGCATGTTCAAGTTCAGATCTGACAGGGGCTGAAAATATCATTCCGACATGAACACAATATCTCAGTGTTTTCCTAAGTAAGTGGAGTGCTTTCTACAACATTGGAAACAACTGTATCGTTGTCCTTCTGATATTCCCGGGGCAGTGGGGTAGCCTAGTGGCTAAAGCGTTTGCTCGTCACGCCGAAGACCCGGGTTCGAATCCCAACATGGGTACATTGTGTGAAGCTCATTTCTTGTGTCCCCCGCCGTGATATTGCTGGAATATTGCTAAAAGCGGCGTAAAACTAAACTCACTCACTTCACTCATTCCGAACGGAAGCTCTACCCATGTAGGGTACAATGTGTAAGTTACAGAATTGTAGGGAATAGTCTTAAGACTTTTCTACTTTGACCACGATTCTTTGAACTTGTAACAGTTGTTGGAGAAGATCAAAAGAGAAAAGGGTAGTGCGCGATGTATCTGACGGACGTATATGGAGAACGTTCGAAGAACTTTATAAATACAATAATAGAAATACCGGTTATGTTTAAAACGTACCCTCAATCTGATAGCCAGAGGGATTATTGTGAAAGATCGCAGTATGTATCATCATAAACGGGCCAAGGTAAAAAGTACATGTCATTCATCCCCACATTATATCCCTTTTATAGACACGGGACATCGTTGTTACAGGTAGGGCAAACACTTTCTTCTAAAGGTATCTGCCGGTTTCACGCTACATACATGTGTTCAGATTATCGAGAAAACTAGCGACGCAAGTTCTCTTCCATCACACCAGAGACCATATAATCTATCATATGGCCTTTGATCACACATATAATTGTATAGATACCCAGTGTTTATTGATAGCGATGGAGCTGCTTATCAAAATTTACGGCCTACAGTATCAGTAGTATTTCCATCATATTGGAAAAGACATAGGCCAACGCTTAGTGTCTGAATATATATAATTTTGATAGTAACAAACAAACCTATTAAAAATGAAAAGGAGCCCCAGGGAGACACGAGATTCAGTCCGGCCAGCCATGGCAGTTAGATATGTTTACTTTGTAACCCGACCCCTATAGTGAGTTAGGTTTCTTGCAGATGTTAACAGACCCTGGACCTGAGGAGATCTAGACTTGCTTCATTAAAGGCTTTAGCATTGCAGAGAGGGCTTGGCAGTAGGGGAAATAATGTGGTTCAGGGACTGTGAGACAGACTAGGCAGTAAAGAAAATAGTGTGGTTCAGGGACTGTGAGACAGACTAGGTAGTAAAGAAAATAATGTGGTTCAGGGACTGTGAGACAGACTAGGCAGTAATGAAAATAATGTGGTTCAGGGACTGTGAAACAGACTAGGCAGTAAAGAAAATAATGTGGTTCAGGGACTGAGAGACAGACTAGGCAGTAAAGAAAATAATGTGGTTCAGGGACTGTGAGACAGACTAAGCTGTAAAGAAAATAATGTGGTTCAGGGACTGTGATACAGACTAAGCAGTAATGAAAATAATGTGGTTCAGGGACTGTGAGACAGACTAGGCAGTAAAGAAAATAATGTTGTTCAGGGACTGTGGGACGGACTAAGCTGTAATGAAAATAATGTGGTTAAGGGACTGTGAGACAGACTAAGCAGTAATGAAAATAATGTGGTTCAGGGACTGTGAGACAGACTAGGCAGTAAAGAAAATAATGTGGTTCAGGGACTGTGAGACAGACTAAGCTGTAATGAAAATAATGTGGTTCAGGGACTGTGAGACAGACTAGAAAATGCATGGCAACCTACACTTCATTGTGACTATGATAAAGGCATCATTTAAAACACAAGGGTTATTTCCTTTGCGTTAACTGACAGGCTTTCGGTGTCAAATTATTCGGAACTCCGGCCAAAGGTGATGTTATGCTGTCTGGAAATATGGCCTTTTTGCAATGCTTTGGTTGCACATAATGATAAGTGATTGTTGTACATATTATGTTTTTGAAGGATAATCTCAGCTGACTAATACTTTGCACGTGTTTCCCCCTACTCTTTCCATACCCGTAAAAGTTAATTTTCCATATATATGTCTGTAAGAAAATACTGTAAAGTAATGGGATGGCTGAATTTGGCCACCTGAGGTGGTGACCACAGCACTCTGGTTATACTGCATTCAGAGAGGACAGAGCTTGGCAAGATACCAATAAATATGCTTGTCATTTAAACCTTTATCTGATGTTTGTGGAATGTGATTTTATAATTGAAGATGCTTCCTGCACCTGAAGCCGCAATATAGATGTTGTTAGTCTTTGAATCTTCCAAATTAGTTCGTCTCTTTTTTTCAATTGAAATTAAGATCTTTGCCTTATATCAGAATAATATATTTTCAGTCTTAATGTGCCTATGTCGGGAATCAAACACCGGTTTTTGACCTGACAGGCGAACGCTTGAACCACGAGCGTACCCCATCATTCCTTGATACTGTTAAAGAATATACATTGGTACATTTATTATACATTCAAGATTGAACCCAGTTTTGTCACCATATATCTTTCCGTTTTTATGTTAGTGACATGATCTGTACACTGATAATTTAAAAAGAGGAATATAAATAATGATTGTTTGCGATCTTTATCCAATTTAGTTTTCCATTTATCTAGTAATTTTCAGTTTCTATTTCCTGGAAATTCTGTACGAAGGTACTTTTAACAGTTTCACTCAATAACAGTAAAGCATACAGATAATACGTTTCGGTAGAATAATAAGTACACATTATATTCCATAATATTGAGATACCATAATGATAAACATAATTACATAATGTATAACAAATTAGACAGCAAAAAGCAAAAGCAAAAAAGAAAACGCATGAGCAACATAAATGCTGGTAGGTTGTAAGATTTCAATAATTATCGAAAGTGCTTAGTTATGAGCTAATTGCAATCACTACAATTTTCTATAGTCTACCCAAGAGATGGAAACAAAATAGGTCTATTATGAAAATTATGAGCTAATTGCAATCACTGCAATTTTCTATAGTCTACCCAAGAGATGGAAACAAAATATGTCTACAGTATATTCCGTCGGGTAACTGAAATTTGAGAAAACGTCCGTATGGGATAATACCTGTATTCCGAATCAAAAAGAGGTCATACCAAGTATGTGCATGTTCACACATTTACAACAGTAATTTACACCGGGAATCATTAATACATTGTAATCATCTTTTATGAAAGTATAGATAAAGAAATTTGTTCAGTTATGATCATATCAAGTGAGCACTAAAATTAGGGACCTACCGGTTCATGGCTGTGTGAACACATCTGTCTGTGTTTTATAGTATTTAGTAGTGTCTCCTTGTATAGCATATATAAGAAGTGTACCTAAGGTCAGTTATATAAACTGTTATGTAATTTCCATTACAAAAAGTATAAACGATATTATCTACTGGTCAGAAAGACCTATCAGTACCCCAACACCGACCCACCGCCACCACCCCACCCTAGGCCTACCCCACGCACGTTATTAATGGTGCTCAGTCATGGGTATCACTTCACCATGTGTTTCTAATTATCTCAGTACATTATGGCGTGCTCGGACGCGCTAACGAACCCTTTGTGACAGTTACATAACAGAACCATTGAAATACACGTTAAAGTAGTGCTAATCATGTAACACTATATTTACCCATTTCCAACCATTTACGCATGTACTAAATATATGACAAATCTAACCCTGGTCATACGAGATTTAAAGGGTATTGAAATGCATGTCCTAAAATCACAGCATTTACATATGTTACACATGTTAGGCAACACATGAAAACAATGGCCCGATTTACACACCTGTGAAATACATGTAAATGCAGAGTTGAATGTTGGTTTATTTTAACACCCCTTTAAACGTGTGTAAATCTGACGGCCAGATGACACGTAGATGCCAACGTTGTTCATATGGCCGCCGGATGAAACGAGTATTTCCTGACGTTAGTAAATTTGGGTAATTCAGTCATTTTGTGTGGTGTAGGGTGACAATACTGCGCAATAAATATTTTGCTACATTCACATGTTAACATCAACTCACAATTATGTAGATACTAGTCAATGTACTAGGGTGACAATACTGCGAGATAAATTTCTTGCTACATTCACGTGTTAACGTCCACTCACCATTATGTAGATACTAATCAATGTACTAGGGTGACAATACTGCGAGATATATTTCTTGCTACATTCACATGTTAACGTCCACTCACCATTATGTAGATACTAGTTAAAGGTCACATGCAACCAAAAAATCAAACATAATTAAAATACAATTATCACTTCTTCATGACATATAATATACATTGCTGATTACGAAAAAATATATAAACAAAATTATAAGCGTACAATCGCAAATCGAAAGTGCAAAATTGTGTACTTCGGTTTACTTCCCAAGAAACGAAGCAGCCGGGATACCGAACCCAGTCAGAGCGGGTGGGTGTGCACTCAAGTGTAACGGCTGGTTCATTTGCAATGCCTTCACGGCTAATTGTGTGTATATATAGAGAGAGATGTTGGGTTTTGTAAATACATGCTCAATTTTTGTGTATAACATTTTGCAATCAACAGACATCATAACATGTCATGTGTTCAAGTATCACACCTGCCTGTCTGTGTAATTACATAATGTGACAGAGACCGAACTCGGGCCATAAATCAATGCATTTTGTTTATAATATGGTGTATAGCCTGATTGGTGTTAAGTTAGAATTGCATGTGGTCAGTGATAGCAGCTGTGTATTGAATATTGTCATTAGCAGACAGGCAGGCAGACACACAGGTGTCAATAAAACAAGACATTGAGTTTTGTCTGTGGCAACGACATATCTATATCACAGTTAGAAATTCTGTCAACGCTAAATAATGACATTGCTTTTAAGTATCGAACTGAGAAAGTGTCTCGGTAAGAAGAACGTGTGGTGAAATAGACAAATGAAATTATATAAACAGTTAATTTACTGTCATAACATATAAAAAGCTCGCGCCTGTGAGATATCAACAAAACATGAGAGAAATAGCTCACACCAAAGCCTTCACCGAGTATTCACCCGACAACCCGCTTCCAAGCTGCGCGAACCTATTTACTTGCGCACGTGCTATGAGCGCAGCCCAGTTGTTGAAACCCATTTTCCCCAGAAAAGTCTGGGGAAAATTAGTGAAACGTTTGAACTCCGATTTCGCGCGTTTTTTTCTATCGCGTTATTTTTCAACTTTATAAGTTGAATTTGCATTTTTGACGATTTGTTTCGGTATGTCCATACCGAAAGGTATCAGAATCTGCAAAGTTGTGTTTTACGTTGCATGTGACCTTTAATGTACTAAGGTGACAATACTGCGAGATAAATTTCTTGCTACATTCACGTGGTTAACGTCCACTCACCATTATGTAGATACTAGTTAATGTACTAGGGTGACAATACTGCGAGATACATTTCTTGCTACATTCACGTGTTAACGTCCACTCACCATTATGTAGATACTAGTCAATGTACTAGGGTGACAATACTGCGCGATAAATTTCTTGCTACATTCACGTGTTAACGTCCACTCACCATTATGTAGACACTAGTCAATGTACTAGAGTGACAATACTGCGCAATAAATTTCTTGCTACATTCACGTGTTAACGTCCACTCACCATTATGTAGATACTAGTCAATGTACTAGGGTGACAATACTGCGAGATAAATTTCTTGCTACATTCACGTGTTAACGTCCACTCACCGTTATGTAGATCTAGTCAATGTACTAGGGTGACAATACTGCGCGATAAATTTCTTGCTACATTCACGATGTTAACGTCCACTCACAAGTATGAACTGTACGTTTTTATATTTGGTCTTATAATCCGAATTAGTTTATTATCATATTTTTATGCTTTTTGAAACTTAATAACAAATAACAACCACGCGATCTGCTTATACTTATAGTGAATTTTTAACACGACTGTAATATCTGGACATTTTATAGTTTGCCAGTGTGAATCATAATTCGCACACACGCCCTAGTGTATGATGTCTGTCTCATTACACTTCACGGCGAAAACAATGATTCTGTTGAATGCTACGACAAATGATTGAAAACAAAATACAAATATTAAAATTAACTTATTAACTTATTAAAGTTATAGCAACAATAATAATGTCAGGCTATTACCTTGTTCGAGGAATGTATCCATCAATATCCACATGAAGGAACGATATGCCATTCACCTGCAGCTGTTCCAAGTGATGTGTCTTTTAACATGCGAAAAAGGGATATATCGTTTCAGGTTTTTCACATTGGTGTAAAGTCTCACTGGTCACCCAAGAAAGCATACCTGGCAACTAATTGCATGATGTCCGCCATTCTTTAACAAAGTAATTTAGTTAGCCAATAATGAGCAATCAATCACTGTATTGGCGGTTAATCCTTTGAAAGAAGATTGTTTTTACACAGACACTTTACGACAGAGTGTATTCAGTGTAGATTAGTAAATCTACATACCATACATAAACACTACCTTTTGACCAATCCGCTGTGCAAGTAATTAATCAATCAGCGTGTTATCGGTTAATCCTTTGATCGATGTTTGTTTTTGTAACTCGGTTGATAATTCTTCTCGCTGCACTTCCATTCGCATATTACATAACATGTTATACATTTTCCACATCGTAACTTTATTTATAATCTTGCGTATTTACTCCAGACACAAGAAATGCCAAATGGGAACCTTTGTCGGGTAATCTAAGTGGTGTTACCACTAATTATACCTGTTATAAATTCATGAACTGACCATCAAATGAATGATGACAAATACATATAACATGTGTAGGTTTATACCACCTAACACAGGTTACAACATGGGAGTATTAATTGCTGTATTGCATGCAATTTTAATTGCATGTGAAAACCTATGGGCCGACACTGTTTTGAGAATACGAACAGAACTTTTTTGTTGCATAAGAAAAATACATATAAACATTTTCTGTATGCTAAAACTGTATGTACCTATTTACCTAAGTAAATTTTCAGATTCTTCTAGCAATGGCAAAGTGGGTTTTTTTAGTTTACGGATTCAAATAAATCAAATGTCAATTTTTAATATCATACCTAATAGACGTCATATTCTTACATAACATGATTAAATATCGAGGTAAACAAAACACAGAAATGGGATCAATTTGGATCAGTCATTTTACCATCCAGGCATTAGAAAACCTGAAAAAAACCACTGCTTTGATATTTTCAAATAACGGCATCTGATGGGCATCCACCCTTCTTAATGTCTTACTGTTTAGGTTAAAGAAATTATCCGCAACGGTGATTATCGAGGTTGTTCATCGTTTTCCCTATCACTAACGTCTAGCTCGAACGAATAAGGCCTAGCGACACCAAGCGGTTTTGACAGAATCGTCTATGAAAACAAGTTGTAACTTGGAAGCTAGGCAAAGCAGGTGACAAAATTAAATCACAGTATATTGTGAGAACACATAGCTTTCATTTTTCACAACAATTGTCACGATTTCAGGTTTATACAAACCTGTAAACAAGATAATTTACATGAATTCTACATCGGCCCTCGTATCTATTCCTCACATTACGTGACGGAGACGCGCTCCTCTGATTGTTTGAAATTTCGTTCGCGGGTGAGACTTATGCACTGTTGTCAAAAAGGTCGATTTAAGTTAGTTAAAGATCGAAATGAGTTGTTTTAATGACGGGTTTTCATTTATAACGATGCCAATTAGTGATTTATGTATTTGTACCCCTCTTGAGTATGTCTACATTACATGAATTACTTGTACAAATACTTGGTAAAAACTTATACATTCAGATTCGAGTCACAATGTATAGCATTAACAATTATAATGATTAAGTTTCCCATCACAAGAAGTAAGTGAGGGATTCATAAAATTGCCAGTTGTCTCCCTTAGCTGTTAAAATTCAGCTGTCTGATACAGTGCTAAAGATTCTAACATAGTATTATCTGTCATAACTTTCTTAAATTTGTCAACATTACATAAATTGCTTGTACAAATGCTTGGTAAAAACTTGTTTCTCAACTTGTTATACGAATGACATGAAGTGATAAAGTGCACTTCGTCTTCAATTACAGATACATTCAAATTATCAAGGCAATATTTACATATTCTGTCCTCCCTAACAACTCCTCCCCACCGACCAGTTTCAACAGCCAACTTATGATTCCCACATCTGAATCTGCTAAGAACAATTCTTAAATTGTTGCTTTTCACATTGTACAGATACCGTTCAGGTTCTAAAAGAGATTTGATCATGAAATAATTATTATGCTTACTGGTTTCACCTATGGTATATGCCCATGTTTGTTTCAACAATCTTGCAACCGTTTCCTCCAAAATCTAAGAAAATTGGAGACAACACCAACGCCTTATTCCAGCCAAACTATACCAAATCCGTGGATATTCAACAAATATTTGATTCCTGTTGCCCATGTGGATACCTTCCCAACTCTCAATATAAAACTGCTGCTGGAGTGTTTGAATTTACATGAAAAGCTTTTCTGAGAAATTTACGGTGAACATTTTCTGTAGCTTGAACACTTTCAAACCCCCAAACTCCTGACGCATAGCATAAGATGGGAGAAACCATCCTGTCAAATAGAAACAAAGACTCTTTGATGTTAAGCTTAGACTTTCTTAA
This sequence comes from Haliotis rubra, assembly GCF_003918875.1. Lineage (NCBI taxonomy): Eukaryota > Metazoa > Mollusca > Gastropoda > Lepetellida > Haliotidae > Haliotis > Haliotis rubra. The sequence goes on along the minus strand of NW_025765355.1, from coordinate 88,779 downwards.
AAAAAGAACAAATAAAATGTATAGGGCCTTTTCTCCTTGTTGTGCTAGGGTATTTCTGGCTCCGTGAGAGTTTAGGAGTGAAGGACACACCAAAATACTTATAGGCTGACACTGCCTCAAGAAGAATACCCTTATTATGCCACTTTTCCTTCTTTTTTATTACACCACGTCTTCGAAATAACATGACTTTAGTTTTATCTAGATTAATCTTCATTACATATTGACTGCAAAATCCTTCTAAACAATCTATCTGATGCTGTAATCTTCCCATAGAATCTAAAACACTGACAATATCATCTGCTAACATTATGAAGGTAATATTTTCAGCATACCCATTCACAAAAAATACCCTTGCAATTATTTGACTTGTGATTATCTACCAACGCATTCAAAAACAAAGTCAACAATATTGGACTCATCATACACCCTTGCCTGGTTCCAATTGTACCATCAAAGTACTCAGATAGTGAAGACCCATTTACAAGTACGCAAGACTTTAGTTGGCTGTACAGAGATGAAAAAACTTTGAAAAATGTACCCTTCACGCCTCTCTGCAAAAATACACATTTCTACAAGTTATGCTGAACACTGTCAAATGCCTTTGAGAAATCTATAAATAGACAATATCAACGCCCTTTAGACTTAGATAAATATTTTTGAACGAGAGATTGCAATACAAAAATACTGTCCAAGGTACTGTAGCCTTTCCGACAGCCAGCTTGTTCCTCATACAATTTTTCTTGAGCTTCACACCAGTTTCAAAGCCTGTTGTTCAATATTTTGGTAAATACCTTTCCTAAAACTGATGATAAAGAGATACCCCTATAATTGTTAGGCTCTGTCTATTCACCTTTGTTATGAATAGGGAATATTATTGTCTCTGTCCATGCTGAGGGATAGGCCTGTTATAAGGTAAAAATGCTTCCCTAACTCAATAGAGAATTATATCAGATTCCGTATATAGATTTGCAGTCTGACTCAGAACTGATAACCTTTGGCTGATGACTAATAACGAGCATACACTCTTGTAATGTGTGTCGTATGCGTGTAGCATACATTCTTGTAATAGGTGTAGTATGTGTGTAGCATACACTCTTGTAATGAGTGTTTAATGTGTGCAGCATACATTCTTGTAATGTGTGTAGTATGCGTGTAGCATACATTCTTGAATGTGTGGATTATGTTTGCAGAAGATACATGTAAGTTGCATGTGTATGAATATTTCATATTACCTTTATAAATAAGTCTATGCAAAAGCGAACTTGTAAATATCTGTGTGTATATACATGTATAAGTGCGTGTATGTGGACAATTGTGTATGGTTTGATGAAAGCATTTATGTATACAACGGCGAGCCTATACGTTTGGAAGTGAATGTGTATATTGTGTAGATATACAGTTAACCAGCTTGTAATTGCTTACCTGAAGATTCTTCGTTTTCCCTAGTTTTGGGGTTGTTCCTTCCATCTTGTCTTTTTGTTTCTTTTATTAAGCCATATCATGGTTATGGCTTACTGTATTTTCCTTTCTTTTTTCTTTTCATTGTTTCACTCAAAATCAGTGTCAGTTGACCTATACCTACATCAAATTACAACAAACGTGTTTACATGTATTAGTTACTTTACTTCAGTTTGTGTGTGTCTACCTCCATTGAATCACCCACTGGAACCTACTGTCCTACCTGATACGACTGTATGTATGATATTTGATAAGGCTGATATTGAGCAGTACAGACAGGCAGTGGGTTCCTTTGCTGCAAAACTACATTCAAAATCTGCTGTCCGATTTATGAAATCCATACACAGTTTTAAGTTGTTGTGTCTCTACAGTACCCAAGTATCTGTAATTGCCTCCCTCAACCTTCTCTGCTGTGGCGATATCCATCCGAATCCTGGGCCGAAATATTTCAGAGACCTTAAAATAATACCTTTGAACGTACGCAGTATGAAAGACAAAACTGATTTACTTGACGCAGAATTTCGATCTTATGACGTTATATGCCTTACAGAAACCTGGTTGCATGCAGACATTCGCAGTGTTTATATAGCAATACCTGGATATCACCTACCATTCAGGAAACATAGGCAAACGCGTGGTGGCGGTGTAGCGATGTATGTCAAAAGCAACTTACACGCCAAGCATATGGACGACCTTGACACCCCCGGGCTTGAGACGGTGTGGGTACATATAAAGTGTAAACACCGTTATTACCTAATCGGATCCGTCTATCGAGCAGATAAAAGCGCGGGATACTGGGATCTGATTGAGGAATCTGTTGGTAACGCCGTCGACCTGAACATGTATACTATCGTTGTCTGTGACTTTAATATAGACGGCCTTCGGGAAAAGCGAACTAAAATAGATAACCTTCAATTGATGTATGACCTTAAACAGATTATATCAGAACCACCTAGAATTACACCACATTCCAGTACCCTGATAGATCTGATTTTTGTTTCGAATATTAAAGCTGTAAATGACTCGGGAGTCCTTAACCCCATCTGCAGTGACCATTGTCCGATATTTGTGACCATCAAACAACCAATTCCCCTCTTTATAAACTATAAGAGGAAAGTTTATTACTATTCGTTAGTTGATACTGTAAGTATGAACAAGAGTGTCGATGATATTGATGGTGATATCTTCTTTTCTTCCAATAATATAGATAAGATTGCAACCGATTTAACATCCACACGAATGAAAATCTGCGATCAACATATACCAAATAAGACTGTCACTATTAGACCTGCCGATCCGCTTTGGATGACGAGTCAAATACGTTCTTTGATTCGGAAACGTAATCGTCTACATAAGATTGCAAAGAAATGTAACCATCCAACGAAGTGGGCTAACTTCAGATCAGCAAGAAATAAAGTTACTTCCGCTATTAGAACTGCTAAACAAATTTTCGTTTCTAAAATTGAAGACTCATAAAATCACGCAACAATTACAATCAATTTGGGACAATTATCTTTAACGATACAATCTATAATGACCCTGAAGAAATCGCAAATGTTTTAAACAATTACTTTATCGCTCAGTCGACTATTGCTGATCCAAATCGAGATTTGCCCGATACCGAGTTTCCTTGTAACCCAAAATTAACTAACATCAGTCTAACCCGCGATGACGTCAGAGATATTTTAATGTCACTTGACACATCAAAAGCGACCGGTCCGGATGAGATAGGAAATAAAGTACTTAGATATACCGCAAATAGTCTAACATCTATACTTACGAAATTATTCAATTTATCGCTTAGCCTGTCAATTTTTCCCAGTCCATGGAAAGAAGCATCGGTAATACCTATTCACAAGAAAGATAGCGTACATGAATGTTGTAACTACCGCCCTGTCGCACTCACATCTTGTTTATCGAAAGTCTTTGAGAAATTTGTATTTAAATATGTATTCAATTTCTTAAGAGATAACGACTTGATGACAGATGTACAATCAGGATTCATGCCAGGAGACTCCACAACAAATCAATTCACCTTTTTGTACAACTTTATAGCCAAAGCTCTTGACGAAGGAAAAGAGGTTAGAGCAGTCTTCTGCGATATAAGTAAAGCCTTTGATAAGGTCTGGCTAAGGAATTATTTATAAACTGAAAACCTATGGTATCAAAGGCGAACTATTAAAATGGTTTGAAAGTTATTTAGAAAATAGAGTACAAAGGGTCGCAATTAACAGCTATAAATCTGACAAGAAAACTGTACTTGCGGGAGTACCCCAGGGCTCTGTCCTTGGACCACTTCTTTTTCTGATATACATCAATGATATTGTATGTGATGTTGACAGTAACATTCGTCTCTTTGCGGATGACACCTCATTATATGCTACCTGTCTTAACAATGATCTAGATAGAATTTCATAATGGGCTCGTAAGTGGCAGGTTACATTTCATCCAAATAAAACCGAAACTACTCAGTTCTCACGTAAAACGAAACCGTCTCTAAAACTGAACCTATTCATGGACGGAACAATCATAAAAGAAGTCAAAAGTCATAAACATTTAGGATTAACACTCCAAAGCGATTGTACGTGGAATGATCATACTAATGATATAGTACGTAAAGTTCGCCCTATGATCAGTTGCCTGAGGAATTTTAAATGCCGATTATCACGTAAAACGTTGGATATTATGTATAAGTCCTATATCTTGCCAATATTTGACTATTGTTCGCATATTTGGGATAACTGTACGTCTGAGCAATCGCGTACATTAGAAAATTTACATCTTGATGCTCTGAGAACTATATGTGATGCCGTTCGTGGCACAAGTCATAACAATCTTTATAATGTAACCAAATCTCAGTCCTTGCAGGATAGAAGGTACATCTATAAGATGTACAACAACCAATTGCCAAAATATCTTTGTGACCTGATCCCAAACTCCGTCTCCGGAACTACAAGCTACAGCTTGAGGAATAACTCTGAAATACAAGGAATTGACAGTCGCACTGCCTCTTATGCTAAATCCTTTTTACCTGCCACAATAAATTTATGGAATGCCCAACCAAATTCCAAAGCGTCATGTAGTCTCACAGAATTTAAAAACATAATTAAAAAAACTGAAAATAAGATTTACTTTGACCTTAATTATGGCATTCGTTTTTGCGAAATCGTTCACTGCCGCCTCAGGCTCGGATGTAGCGACCTAAACGCCGATAAGTATAACAGACATTTAATAGACAGCCCATGTTGTTCTTGTGGACATCAGAGTGAAAACGCCATACACTATTTTCCTCCCTTGTCGTAACTATACTCGGATAAGACTTAATATGTATTTTTACACTACCGGTTATAACCTGGATACCATTCTTAAGGGAACCAAAGAACTTACTCCCTGTGTAAACCAGAAAATAATTGAATCCGTCCACGATTATATTAACAAGACACAACGCTTCAAATTTTCTCAGGAAAATAATTAAATTTACTCAACAACCTTCTCATGATTGATTTATATTTCTACAATGGCTTGTTAGACACACACAACTGTAAGTCTCTAACTTATGACTACTTAAAGAATAGTTGTATTTCATGTAATCTGTATATATTTATATATATTTAAACATATTATATTTATGCAATGGTCAGTATCGATGACGTCAGATCCTCCATTTCATGTTGTATTATACGTTGCATGGGAGCGGTGTTAACATAAGCAGTAATGCTTGTTCACCAATCCCAATTCATCTTCATGAATAAAAATATGTTTAAATCAATAACGATTAAACACAGAATGGAGACAGAAAGTCGAGAAGAAGAGAAAGATAAACATTGAGATATGAACATGGCTAAAGCTTTCACGTCAGAGGAAAGTTACGAAATACATGAGTTAAAAGGGTAGAGACAGAAGTAACAAATCACTGAAATTGGGAGTCACCAAACGGTGCTGCCCGAGACCCCTCTAATTACAACACCCATGAGTGAATGATCAGATACAGTTATTAACGAATCAAAACCATATGTTGAAATATGTGATCAAGATCAAGTCAGGCTCGTCTCATTTAAAAAGACATGTTTGAGCGCTAAGATTTAAGAGTGTGGAGAGTACTAGCTCAACATTTCGGAGGCCGATCCACGTTAGTCAGTTCACCGTGTGGAACGAGCCTGCTTTGTCTTGTGTTGGAGTTGTACTTAAAGGGACATGGACTGAGAGACAGTAAACCTATGTGAGTATAGAACTTGGTTTTGCGTTTATCCTGGAAAGTATGTATGCCAGTACATGAATGTAAATAAATGCATTTAGTTAGGAGTCACGGTCGCCCGACCCCTGACTCCTTGACTTAACATTCCTCATGGACCAAGCGAGTGCAGAGCTGGAGCTTATATCTCCCCTGACAACGTGGAATGACCATAATCAATAGGTAACTGTGGTAGGGTTTACTGAAGCCCAAACGCCAGTTACGACAGGCCCCAACTGATAATATTTTGTTGAATAACATATGAATATACGGCAAAAGGAAATGAGACACACTTGTTAAATTTTCGTTCAACATTCCATCAGTCCCTTTACCTTTGGGAAGGCCAATTAATCACAGAACTAACTTCTTCCATGGTAATAACCTTGTCTAAATCAGCTTCAATAAAATCACTATAGTGTGTGTGATCGTCATAGCCACTGAGATACTCATGTACATGTGTACAAACATCAGAGTCATTATCAAAGTTGATGTTGTTTAGCAGTGACTTAAAGTGCTCAAACCACTCCTCTGGTGAGATTGCTTCACTAAAAGACTTCCCGTGTGAAGTGATTGATATACTTCCAACAAGTCTTGTGTTGTTACATTTCAATTATTAATTTCTTCGACACATCCGTCAGCACTGAAACGGCCAAGTACCTAGACGCCTAAAGTGAGATTTCCTGTCTTTCTGTGATCAACGTGTCACTGGTAACAAGTTAATTAAGGTTCAATAATGTGTAAGTAATAACTCAATTGGTAAGTGTGATAACAATGTGTGTATAGATGTGTGGTTAAACATGCGACTTGATTGTTCAAACCGTTCATCCTCACCTTTGATCTTTTGGTAGCATTTTATGAGCTGACTGTGCAAATAAAGTTTTCAGTTGCAAGAACGAACTTTGACAGTTCGCGACAAAAGGGAAATTTTGTACTTAGTAGTATATACAATGGGGAGAAAAACCGGTATAGGTACACCTTGCTCAGAAGCTTCCATACGGGCTAATTCTGCTACCAGCCTAGTAAAAAATGAGTGGTTGCCCAAACCCTTCGACAAGACCACTTTCGGCTGCTCCCCAATGCAGTGCACTCCCAGTTAGAGCTATGTGGGTGCATGGATATAGAAATATGCCAGGAACCAAGCTCTCGCGCGAAGCCTATACTGAGATCCGATCGGGTAGTTTGTCCCTTCGGGAAGTGAAGAGGAAGTACCACATATCGCAAGCTCGATACACGCGAATCCGAGGTGGTATAGACAAGCCCCAGTCAGCGACAACTCCCGACATATCCGAAGACTTCGAGGCCCTGCTGCAGAAGTGTCGCCCCATGTTGCTTTCCGACCGAGAGAAACAAATCCTGGAGCAATCGGGGCACACCTTCTACGAGCGCTACCAGATCCCCAAACAGTTTCTCGAACTCTACTTGCTGTGCTTTCGCCCACTAGTAGAAGCCGGCAAAATAGTCGATTTCGTCTACATCTTTCCACCCAACCAATTTCGACCCTCGGCAGGCAAACTCCGAATCACCGACTGCCTTGCCACTCTATCGGGAACTGCCTGCTCTCTTCGGACCCGACAACTCTACGTGCAAGTGTGGCGCCATCGACCACTGCGTCGACAGCAAGAAATGTGTTCTCTGGGAACAGAAAGCGATAGACTGCACACCCCAGGAGCGACTTCCACTCGAGGTTCCAGAAGAGATCGGGGTTGACAGCTGTTTCGTGAATATAGAGAACCTGTACGACAACGCCTGCTTTTTCTGGAGCACACGATACGCACTCCTCGCCACACTCTACCCCATATGGAAGGGATCCCCACGTTTGGTCTTGGGTGTTTCTACCTTCTCTGTCGGTGTGTGGAGGGGGTGCACGAAGGGGGAAACTGGTTTGCTGTGCTTCCAGGTCTTGTGGATGACCTTCCAGAGAAAAACAGCGGCTAGCGAAAGGTAGGTCCACCTTTGGGCTGTTTCTAGCATCTGCCGCACCTTCTGGATATCCAGACGGGTCTCTTCTTGCTCCTCCTCGACGCTTTCTATTTCCTCTTCCTCCTCGTCCTTGTCCCAATCCTCTCCCAGAAATCCCAATCCACCCCAGGAATCCCAATCCTCCCGCACCAACCGTAGGGGTTCTATTCCACCGGCGACCCGAATCGTTTGTCGTATCTTGTAGCCGTAGACTGGAATCGTTTCCCCAGTCGGGGGATCGAGTAGCAACAACAGCCGGTTCTTCCCTTCGTATCTCGCTACAGCAAACTTTTTGCACAAGTAGACTCCTTCTGGGATGTCCGCGTCTTTTCTGTGTTCGCTGCACGGAGGGGGTGCTACTTCCATATCCTTGGGTCCGCCATAGTTGGACAATGGGGTATGCCAAATATTGCCCCGTCCCTGTGGTACCTCTGCTTCCCCCGATAGCTGCCGGAAGATACAAGACTCTTTCTCCTTGCATGGACAACGGTCCACCAATTTGCTGGCGAGGAGTGCGTATCGTGTGCTCCAGAAAAAGCAGGCGTTGTCGTACAGGTTCTCTATATTCATGAAACAGCTGTCAACCCCGATCTCTTCTGGAACCTCGAGTGGAAGTCGCTCCTGGGGTGTGCAGTCTATCGCTTTCTGTTCCCAGAGAACACATTTCTTGCTGTCGACGCAGTGGTCGATGGCGCCACACTTGCACGTAGAGTTGTCGGGTCCGAAGAGAGCAGGCAGTTCCAATAGAGTGGCAAGGCAGTCGGTGATTCGGAGTTTGCCTGCCGAGGGTCGAAATTGGTTGGGTTGAAAGATGTAGACGAAATCGACTATTTTGCCGGCTTCTACTAGTGGGCGAAAGCACAGCAAGTAGAGTTCGAGAAACTGTTTGGGGATCTGGTAGCGCTCGTAGAAGGTGTGCCCCGATTGCTCCAGGATTTGTTTCTCTCGGTCGGAAAGCAACATGGGGCGACACTTCTGCAGCAGGGCCTCGAAGTCTTCGGATATGTCGGGAGTTGTCGCTGACTGGGGCTTGTCTATACCACCTCGGATTCGCGTGTATCGAGCTTGCGATATGTGGTACTTCCGCTTCGCTTCCCGAAGGGACAAACTACCCGATCGGATCTCAGTATAGGCTTCGCGCGAGAGCTTGGTTCCTGGCATATTTCTATATCCATGCACCCACATAGCTCTAACTGGGAGTGCACTGCATTGGGGAGCAGCCGAAAGTGGTCTTGTCGAAGGGTTTGGGCAACCACTCATTTTTACTAGGCTGGTAGCAGAATTAGCCCGTATGGAAGCTTCTGAGCAAGGTGTACCTATACCGGTTTTTCTCCCCATTGTATATACTACTTACTTATTTGGGCTTTTGGGTACCCCTACAATGAGTTCAACACAACAAGGATTTCGACACACCTAGTTCGAGACATCAGGGTAAAAATAATGACAGCTATATGGAAATCGGCAGGGACCGAGGAATGAGTTCGACAAAAAAGAGAATTCGTCTCAACCGAGTTCGAGACATTGGGGCCCCGCTTTATGCAGTAAAGCGGGGCAATTGTTTCGGATTACCCACATGGTAAAGTGGCTCCTAATTTGCCACAACTATGTTCATTGGTCATTCGGAATTGTCAAAATACAAAGAGGCTTAATCTCATTGGCTGAAAGATCATTTTGAACTATCCAAGTGTAGGGGAGTCCAGGGTCTATTGTAACACTTTTTACTTAACTTCTTGTAATTCGATTCTAGTCGACTACTCACAAACTTCATCGGTACTAACTTGTACATTGGCACCTTGGCTCTAAACCTCAGTTTTTTAAAGTTCACTATCATGTCGTTACAAAGTTATTATGTATCAAATGCAATGACTGCAAGTGTTACAACTGACCCCAAGCACGGGGCAATTGTAACAGGTGGATGGCGCAATTGTAACAAAGAAGGTTCAAATGTAACAATCGGTTTATTTTCCAAATAAAATCAAAGTAAAATGTGGAATGATGTTATGTTGCCCAAATGAGGTGGAAACGGATTAACATTAAACCTTTGTCACCATTAAACATGTTTTTGGTTTAAAATTCTTGTTTTCGTATGCCCAACATATAATACAAACACTAACACCAAAACTTTCACCCGAGGGCTAATACTATCAACATAACACTGAAAATGTTCCACCATGATAAAACTAGTAAAGAACTAACATAACCCTTCATCATTATTTGCTTCATCATCACAACTCAGTGTTACAATTGCCTCCGATGCTAGTAGCCATGTTTCATGCCACGTCACACGTTAACCACTTTGGGCTTCTCAAATATTTCTACTTCAATTTATGTCGTAATACCTGAAATTTACACTTGAAACATTACTACATTAGGAAAGTTTTATTACGTTTTGTGAAGAATTTACTTACCTCTGTGAAACACGATATTTCGTCAACTGTATCTCGCCATGAGCGAGCAGCTGAAAAACGCCTGGATGTGTACCGCAGGAAAGCAAAGAGAAATAACTCTACTCACCTTCACTATGTTTGAGAGAAAACTTTTAGAGTAATCGCCCCTGTTACTATTACCATTCCCATAAGACAGACCTCCCAAAAGACAGACCGCTTAAAACAACACATGTTATGTTTGGTTGCATAAGGTTAATTAAGCTGTATCCTTGATGGTAATGGTATGTGCCAAGATAAAAAATACAACATTAGGTATTAACTAGGTAGGGAACTTGGTTACAGGTGATTTTTGCGACAGAAACTTTATGATTTGTGACAGAGTCATTGTGATTCATCTTGCAACTTTATTCAAAATCTAGCAAGAGCATAGATATCAAGTTTATCATAATTTGCAATGAAAGTCATTTTTAGAATAGAGTAAAACATCAAGATGAACAACCCTCGAAGAAAATATTCACAACGAATTGTGTCGTATGTATCAATAAGGAAAAAAATTGCTATCATGTTGCGTTTACTCAGGATAAGGCAGTAAGTTGTTGTTTTGTATGTAAACATTTACTTGGCCAATAAATGGTGCGCATCGGGTAATTTCAAGTCGCCCACATGAACAAGTAACAAGATAAGATGATTTCTTTAATATCTCAGATATGTGCATCATGTACAGTTCTCCAGTTTTCACATTCTTAAAGCATGTCTATATAACATTTATAATGAGTACCTGCAGTGGTTGCAAGTCACAATATCATTACCTCTCGAAGTTGAACATACACAAATAGATAGCACAAAGCCCCATTCACCATGTGTATCTCACATAGTCTGTACAAAACATTTATTTTCAGAAAAAAAGACAATAGTGGGAGGTTAACAATCTGAACAAGTCATTATAAAAAAAGTATGAAAGTCGTAACAATTTATGACTTTTCAAGATTATCAAAGGTTTTCAGAGTAATTTAACTATATAAGTAATGTGCTTGAAAACATTCTTAACTCTAACAAGTCAGTTCTCTGCTACTCAGTATTCAGAAGTAAACCTGGAGAGATAGGAGTGTGTTGTTACTATACTCTGTAGTGACTCTTGGTCAGCTCATTAATTAAATAGGGGTGGACAACATGACTCAGCTAGTTAGCGTACTCATTGAGTCTGTCTTATGGGAGTGAACCCGTGTTACAACTGACACCTCCAACCAACAAAGAAATTTACAAGGAAAAACCAAGTGATAAATCCCCCATTATTTCTCTTGTAGGAAGTACGTTAAATTGACGCGTAGATTTATTTACTAGTGAGCCTTTATCTCGCAACAGAAATTTCTTTAACTGAAGCAATACAGAATATCACACTATATCGAGACATGGTCGTAATGTCGTCTCCTTATCTGTAACATCTTAGAGTGGAAAATGCGAATAATGGCCTATGCAGTGTATTGACAGGCACTATCAATCGTCACGTGACCTCCCGGCGGGCACACAACGTTGAATCAACGTTGAATTTTGGTTGTTTGGTTGATCAACCTTTCATAAACGTTGATTCAACGTTTATCATGCGACCAAAGAAAGTAAGTCGAGATTCGTTTAGTTGTCAACGTTGTTTCAACGTAAGGAACCAACAAACTGTCAACTAATTGTTTCCTTGGCAAATTTGAAACATAGTTCATACTGGTAATAGGTATCCAACTTAGCAACTATCATTTCGGAACATTATTTTCATAAAAGATCAAGATCGAGCTAGTGACAGATATAATCTGATATATTATTTGATTGTGCATCGATCAACGGACGGAAATATTACGTAAATCGCAGTTTTAGGTATAATGTCATCAGTTATCCAAACTGCATTAAATTTGATATTTTCCCACAAAACTGTGAAAACTGTATAATTCCCGACAATTTGCTTTCAAACACAAGCCAGATGTTGACCTTTCGATCGCCTCGTTTGGCCATATCCGGACATGCGCACAATTATCGCGCGCGCAAAGGCAGCTGATCGTTGTCAGTTCACTTTGGCGAAGTTCAACGCAATATCGTTCTATTTCCACCATCTTCACGGCATGCTGGTGTTTATTTGGTAAGTATGTCCTTCATGTATAATGAAAACGTAGGAATGCCGTTTAAATCTAGCAGTAGCAAGAAACTCCGAATTAGGGCTCATGTTTTATCTCACAAGGTTACCGGTATGTCACAGTACATGTATCTCAAAATTTAGTGGAAGCCCGTGTTTTCTATGAACTTGTTTTGTTATTTTTCAATATATTTGCATGCATATATTTGGCATTTTATTATATAATCGAATACGATTTCCTTTCGTACCCATCACCTGATTTGAATTTTGCAAATATACATTTTCAAATAATCAATGAAGTACATCAATATAAGGAACCGTTCATCATTAAATTAAATATCCCCCGGGTGGGGGTGTTGATTGTAAGGGTTGGAGGGTGGGGTGGGGTGTCACCCATTTGTTCAGGGGAGCTAAGGGGTCAGCATTTTTGTACACACGCACTATGTTTAGAAATTATGGGAAGGGGAGAGGGCGTCATAGATAATGTACATGACATGCAGGTGGGCCGTCTCTTATTCTGTACATACTCATACACTTTAGGGTGGGGGGTGTAATTCACATTGTACATAAAAATCAACGTCACCCCAAAGCCATACATTATGAACGGTCCCTAAGGGCAGCTATACAAAATCGGATAGGATTAATCAACATTTTAATATTGCATCCCATTATTATGAACATTTGTTCGTTTGAATAGGTCTATCAGTAAATGATGCATTGAGCACGCCCTGAACCCTGTCAACATATGTATATTATTGGGGGGAGGGGGTGGTGGAGAATGGCGTAAGGAATTGCAACGAAAATTTTCACTTTAAAATGTCTTGTGAAAGTCTTTGTTAAGGATGAAATTGTATATAATTTATTTGAACTTTTATTTATTTACAAAAAGTGTAACTTCACTAATGATTCTTTGATGGGACAATTAACAAAACTGCACCCACAGACTTTCATTCTTACACTTGTTTGGAAGGGATATGATAATTCATGTCTCTTAAAGGTTAAAATCTTACACACAAAAGAAGTAATTTTAATGTAAGGAACATTTAATTATGAAATAAGATTGTTTTAATGGAATTTGCAGAAATCTCATCTTCGGAGACTGGGTGGCAGCAATTTTGTGGATCACATAAAAGGAGCAAGGCTAAGGTAACACGTTTTTAACATTTCACTTGTTTCCAGTATATCCGCCACAAAGTTTAAGAGAAAGATGATAATGCTCTTTCATTACCACCTGTTTTGAATATTTGTGATAATGTTTGGTCTTTTTTGGTGATAATAGTTGGTCTTTATTTTCATTTATATATTAAGGTTGATCATTTAAGAGAAAAAATTGACAATGATTTCTCCCGGAGATGTTTAGTTTAATGAGCACTTCCTTGCTTGGCGCCATATTGTTTTTCGCCGTAAACAGCTGGATGCAAGATAGCACGCGAGAGGACGAAGTCATACATTTATAGATATATAGAGATGTTTATTGCTGGGAAACACACTCTTCAGGTATTTGGTCAGCTGTGGAATTTGAATATGATGTTTTTTATTATTGTCAAAGGGTAGGTTTTTCATTATTTGCAATCTAATATGTGTGCAGTGAAACATACTGAGATTTGGAAGAGTCCATTATTTAAAGTACAGGTGTTGTTAGATATCAGCATTTTATGTACATGTTCCCTTGTTAAGATCATCTATCAAGTATATTAGAGAGAAGGTGTATATTTGTAGTGTTTTAAATCAGAGTTATTTTCAGTGTATGACCTACATTTCAATATGTTTTGGCCAGCTGTCACCCCTTTGGTCAAATAGAGTAGGACTTCCATTTCTTGGAATTGAGAGTCAGAGATGCACTGTTTCCAAGAATTTGCGTGTGCCAGCGATGTTTGTTTACGAGTACATTTAAGTCTTTTTGAGTGTAGATTGGAGTTGTAAGAGATGTTATTCAATGTCTTATTATTCATGGTATGATAGATTATTTCTGGCAATGTAGAGTTTAATCTCATTATTTTATTGTTCATGATTCAGAGAAGCATAGTTATGACGTCGCAGATAATACGCACACATAATTCATTATATGAGAGATTTTCTAAGCGTTCCTATAAGGGATTAAGTGTAAACATTTATGAAATATAAAAAAGTTATTTATCTGAGTTTAATGAGTGTACAAATGACAAAGAGAGAGAGAGAGTAGATAATAGAGAATATATTGCATACTTATGAGAGCTCATTATTGTTTTCAGAACTCCATGATCCATACTTCCTTGTGTTTGGGAACAAATGGTGTTGGGAGACCTCCCACAAGAGACTTGTTCTTTGACCTGTGAACCACCACCCATTTTGTTTTCTTATCATTTAATGTAAAATGGCTTTTGTTACAATTTATGACTCCTGGTAGCAAAATTGCTACATCAGTTCAACTCCTATTAATTTGAAATAATCATTTCCGAGAATCTCTAAAGAAAACTAAATCTGACAGAATAACAACAATCTTCCATTGTTTTGCAGGACAATGTCAAACAATTTGATGTCAAGAATGAATGTTGATGGGCAAAACGGCAAGCTTTCTTTTAAGAATACAAGGTTGTATTCAATCATCTCTGGTAAGTTAATTACCAAGTGCAGCACTTTCATCATGACCATAGAAAATAATATATGACAGTAAAGCATCGTCTAATTCATCCTACCGGTAATTCATAGTCTAATTAAATAATCAACTTGCAATTGAGGATTTTCTTTGAAAATGTTTAAGAAAACTTCCATTCCTTCGGTTGAAAATATAAATTGTTTACACTTTTCGTCATATTTTGTATTAATGCTGTTCATATGTTCACATGCCAAGTTACAGCAGTGAAATGAACCTTTCAAGTGATTGATTAAACAAAAACTTGAATCATTTAAGACAATATATCTTCCATATAACTTATTCATGTATTTAAATATAACATTTCAGAATGTCTCCTATCTCAAGGGAATGAGATGGGAATGCATCCGAAACAAATTTCAAGAAAGAGTTAGGAACGTTTCTGAAGTATCCACCTGACCGCCAGGCAGGGAGTGGCAGAAAGAAGAGGAGCTGATAATTGTGTTTTTGGAATTGTAATTGTGTTGAAAAATCTGAACTGTGGTATTGAAATTGGTGGCGTAAATGTCACTTTGATGCTATATGCAGATGATATTGAATTATTAGCACAACAGAGATCACCTACAGACTATGTCGTGTGTGATGTTTTACATTATGCATTAAACCACGTTTTCTGTGTGCGTGTGTGTTCATAAAGATTTCATGAAAAGTGACTTGTTTTATGTGCTGTTTTCAGGTATAGTTCCTGGTCATATTGGATCCCTTTCATGGTGAAAGTAATTGCATTGTGTTCATTCAGGTGTCTGTCTAAGAGCTGAAATTCAGACAAAATGTCTTCTCGGGACGATTTTCACCTTTTCAAGGTAACAATACAACAGTAAATAGTTTTTCTTAATTTGGAATACTCTTTTCTTCTTACTGGAATTATACGTCCAACTGACATAAAACTTAAATGAACATTATATTGAATGTGGAATTTTAACCAAGTATTTTATCAGGTAAATATTTTTACTGCAATTTTCTGTTTGAACACTGTTTATTGCAGGTAGCTTTTGGGGTATTTTAGCTGGATGCAGGTAAAGATGAAATGCGAGTCTATTTACAGGAAAGCGTAATACCTCCCAGACACAACCCATTTTCAACGTTAATAATATGTCAGACTTCAACATTGAATCCACGTCGGATAACGACGTCAAAAAAACTTTCATATACAACCTATTTTCAATCTATTTTCAACGTTGAAGATCAACCTATTCTCAACGTTGATAATCGGTCAAACTTCAACGTTGATTCCACGTCGGATATCTACGTCAAAAAAACTTTCATATACAACCTATTTTCAATCTATTTTCAACGTTGAGGATCAACCTTTTTTCAACGTTGATAATCGGTCAAACTTCAACGTTGATTCCACGTCGGATATCTACGTCAAAAAAACTTTCATATACAACCTATTTTCAATCTATTTTCAACGTTGAGGATCAACCTATTCTCAACGTTGAAACAACGTTGATGTGCCTGCTGGGCTCGTTGCTTGCAGACGATACTGAAGCTTTAGCATAACGTTACAGAGCAGCATAAATCGACTCCTGGCTTTTTATGAATCTGATATAAAATCAGTAAACAGACTTGTGAATTTGACAGGCTTACATCAGGCTTTAATCCACCGCAATTTGAAGAAATTTGAAGCAGGATTAGGGTCAGAGCAAAGGCCTGGATCGGCACGACCTGCTTCTCTCGGCAATGGATCGTGCGTCTTGCAGCGGTACACCCAAACTGGGCTCCCAGACAACTTGCTGTGAAGGCTTCAAGTCAAGGAACCCCTGTGGTATCAGAATGGACTACCAGAAGACCTTTGGAGCAATCTGGGTATGTCAAGCGAGTCCCAAAGATAATCCCATTAATGACAGCAGCGCATATGGAGAAAAGGCTCAGTGGTGCATGGGGTATCCTCCCATTTGTGAGACAGGTTAAAACAACAAACCATCCGGTTGAGTGCACAGCTAATCCCCTGCTTTGTTACCTCTTAATGAAATAGGAAATGGCCCATGAAATAAATAACAGAACAAAACAGAACCTTATTACACCCAGGCCGATATCATCGGCATATGAGGTACAAATTACAATAAAACATAATGTTATGGCGGAATAGTAGTTAGGTGGAAGATTTTACAATTTGCATGATATATTTACAGAATTTAATGATATATTTCCTAACAGATATCTTTTTACACGTAAAGAGTGATTTATATATATATATATATTTAAATCACTCTATACACACACGCACACATAGAGAATCTCACCCGAGTGTCTTTTGATATCAAACATATCACCACGACTTTACTTTTATCAACGAGTGTTGATATACTTGATATCAGAAGGGTGAGATTCTATTTATCATCAAAAATCACTCTCCATTAGTTTTCAATGAAAAATGTACATCTCTGAACACAGTACTGCCATTAGATTTGCAGTGCAGCGATGTCATATCATTGTGACGTCAACAAGTTCATGACGTCATAGCATTGTCTGGGCATTGTACAAAATCTACTGTCAAAACTGATCTCACACAAGCGATATCTACTGTGGAACACAGTTTTGGATGATAAACACATACACATACATACACACACACACACACACAGAGAGACAGACAGACAGACAGACGGACAGACATTGATCTTTCTTTTCTAAACTATGTGCATTTAAGAATATAATTAAACTCATCACCCAAGTCATTCATACAGCATAATTTACATTTTCTTGTATCTATTGGTATCGTGTTCCCTCTTCCAAGGGTAGGGACGTTAGATAATTTTCAAATTCAAATTGAGATCCCAAAAGAGAATATGTTTGATTTTTTTTTAAATTTACCACCTCTGAGCTCCAGATTAGAAAAGCATTGACATTTTAAATTAAATGAGCCGCATTTTTTTATCCTGGCAGATGAAATAGGAGACTCTGAAAGGCAGAAGTTCAACCAATGTTATTAAAATTAATCTCTATACAAGAAATCCAGCTACAGCAATGAATACCTTCATTAGGAAGATTATATACAATAGAATAACAGACTGAACATAGATGAATTGTTTGTAAATAAATTATACCAAAAAGTTAACATCAAGAGAAAGTGGAACTCTGGAATTCACCATAAAGCATTTACATTGGGGTACGTTTCTTTCAGGTAATAATTTTCTAATAAAACATATATGTACATTTGCTATTTCTGTTGAAAAAACATATCCCCAAATTTCACAATGGTACTACAAGACTGGTTTCACCATTGAATCAAAGAGATTTTTGTTTTTTTGTTGTCGTTTTATTATTATTTATTTCAGATAGGTATACAAAGACAGGGAGTACACAACTCCATGTTAGGGCTGGTTACATATTGGCAACAGAGAGTTACAAATTTTCAAAGTAAGAAAATATAGTTACTAGTATACAAAGTCAGGGAGTGCACGACTTAATCAGCAAACTGCATTGGTTACAGGCATGCTCGAGATAGTTATACATTGGCGGCAAGGATTTACTAATCTAAAAGCGTAAAAATGAAGTTACACAAAGTCAGGGAGTGCCCCACTCCAGAAACAGACCCCATGGGTTGCAGGGATGCTCCAGCTGGTGATACATCAGCAACAAAGTTTTACTTATTTCGAAGTGTGAAAACATAGGTACACACAGTCAGGGAGTGCACCACTCCAGCAACAGACTCCATGGGTTACAGGGATGTTAGAGCTGGTTATATATCAGCAACAAAGAGTTCAAATTTTCAAGGTGTGATAATATAGGTATACAAAATCAGGGAGTACACGACTCCAGTTGCAAACTCCAAGGGTAAGGCACGTTGGAGCTGGTTATACATTAGCAACAACAAGTTACAAACTTTCAGGGTATGAAAGTATAGGTACAAAAGTCAGGGAGTATATGACTCCAGCAACAAACTCATGGGTTACCGGCATGTTGAGTGATTAATAGTAGTAGTAGTAGTAGTAATAGTAGTAGTAGTAGTAGTAGTAGTAGTAGTAGTAGTAGTAGTAGTAACAGTAGTAGTAGTAGTAGTAGTATAGGATATTTATATGATGTTAAACCTGGTTATCATAGACAACAAAAAGGTACTAATTTCAAAGTGTGAAAGGATGGGTATACAAAGACAGAGTGCAAACCTCCAGCAGCAAACTCATGGGTCATAGGCACGTTGGAGCTGATTATTTATTGGCACAGAGACTTGCAGATTTTCGAAGTTCGAGGTAAAGCCATTAGGCCATTTTTTGTGAAATTTGTCAATCCTTTTGAATTTCTTAGCTATGTATTTTTCGACAAAATAAATATTCTGTATTATTTTCAGAAATCCTGACATTTGCAGCCGTCTGTTGTTTATACTTGAGACATATATGAATCGTTTCCAAGCGAGAATAATGTTGTTAATAATATCATAGCCAGTGGTAAGTCTCAACAGGTTTGTGAAATCTGATAATACAATGTCAATGCTAAAAGTGTTTTTAATAAAAATCCTTAGTTCGCTCCAGAACATTTGTACATGTTC
Organism: Haliotis rubra; assembly: GCF_003918875.1. Lineage (NCBI taxonomy): Eukaryota > Metazoa > Mollusca > Gastropoda > Lepetellida > Haliotidae > Haliotis > Haliotis rubra. Next base: position 69,507 of record NW_025765355.1, on the reverse strand, counting down.
ACACGAGACAAAAACATGGATAAGGTCTTCTGGTTCTGATTTGCAAAATGTACAATTCCTTTTTAGTATATATAATCTTGTGAATGAATCTAAACTGGAAATCCAATAACTACATCCCGAGTACACTTTCTGTAGTTTGTCAAAACAATACTCCAAGGCAATGCAATCTGAGTCATACTTTCCCACTTGTTACACACATCAGGTAGCTCACATGTTTTAATCAATTTGTCATTGAACCTACTACAACCTTTTGAAGGTATAATAAGTTCATACACTGTGTCATTAATACCAAGATTTTGATTCTTATTTATAGAATTATTGACTGTATGTCTCCATGAGACAGGGATATTTTGCAAACGTTTATTGTAGTCTAGAAATGTTCCTCTAGCTGGATATATGTTCTTAAACTCGTTAAAAGAAAGTAGACCGGCAGAATTACAGAGGTCTTTAACTTCAGTGATTCCATACTCAAACCAACTTTTTAAGAAAAAAGGCTGAATCAACAAACTGCTGATTAAACCAGAGGGGCTCAAAAAGTATTTTATACAGATCGTTCCCATCAGTTATGAATAGGCTTCTGTATCTCTTCCATGATAGAAGAACATCTATCCAATATGGGTTGTCCACAGTGCAGAATTGATCAATGTTTGAGCCCATTTGAGCAAGTTGATGAATAGGAACATTGCAAGGGTTATTAGCGTCATTGTTAAAGTACCTCTTAAAAGTGGCTAGTTTCAATGCAGCAATAAAAGATTATAAATCAATCATCCTATTTCCTCCTTCCCTGTAATCCTTTTTCATATTCCTCCTTTTAATCGTATCAGGTTTACCACTCCAGATAAAAGTGAAAAACATTTTCTCAATATCATCCATGAAACATTTGGGAGGATTAGGGAGTGATGTAAAAATGTATACTAAAGTAGATACAGACAAGGTTTTACTTACAGTTATCTTCCCAGTAATAGTCAACTTCCTTTTTCGCCAATTCCCAAGAATGTTCGATATAACCTTTAGCATTTTTCTGGTGTTGATAACCCACAGGTCATTCAAATCAGCATTTAAAACAATACCTAAAACCTCAAAGTTCCCTGAGTGCCAGTCCAGGCCATATTCACTACATATTATATCTTTACTGCTGGCCATAGCTCCAATCCATAGGGCTTTTGTCTGGTCTATATTTATTTTTAGTCCTGACATGCGATAGAAGAGAGAAAGAGTATCCATAGCAGCCTTCAGGCTGACATCGTAGCCATCCAAAAAGTGTCGTCAGCATATTGACCTAGTTTATATCCCTTGCTATTCAAAATAATACCCTTAACACTTACATTTGCACGAATCACGATACCTAGGATCTCTGCTACAAACAGAAATGGATTTGGCGAGATGGGGTCCCCCTGCCTACAGCCTCTATTATTAGGAAAGAATTCGGATAGATGTCCATTCTGGATAATGCCGGAGGTAGAACCTTTCGTTAGTAAAGATAACCATTTCAGCATGTATGGACCAAATCCAAACTTTTGTAAAATCTTGCTAACAAATGTTTTTGAAACTGTGTCAAACGCTTTTTCAAACTTAATTAATAGTAAAGGCCATTCTTATTTTGTTTTCTAGTTTCAAACATGATATCATATAACAGTCTTATATTTTCACTGATACATCTACCAGGGATGAAGCCTGTTTGATTTTCATGTATCAGATGGTCAAGTGTAACTTTCAGTCTATTAGTGATACATGTACTTATAATCTTATACATGGCATTTAACAAAGATATAGGGCGCCAGTCCTTCAAAACATTTTTCTCTTTTCCTTGTTTAGGTATGCAAGTTATGACACCCCTATTCATAGTCAAAGTCAAGTGATCATTTTCAAAAGATTGATTTAAATATCGAAGAATCCCCTTTCCCAAATCCAGCCAAATGTTTTGAAGAACTCAATTGAATTGCCGTCAATGCCTGGACTCTTAGTATTTTTCATTGATTTAACTGCTTTAAGAATTTCACAGGTATTAATAGGCTTTTCCAGTTCGATTTGTAAAGGTTTTGGAAGGACAGGGGTGTTCATGTCTGATAACGTCTGTGCACCTTCACGGTCATCGATACACTCTTGTTCAAAAATTAATTCCTGATAAAAATCCTTTTGTTTATGTAATATACGTTTTCCATCAGTGATCCTCTGTATCAGACATAAGACTGGTAATAGACTTACTAACAAAGTTTCTGTTTTCTAGATTACAAAAATATTTAGATGTTTTTTCTGCTTCCTCATACCACTGAATCCTATTTCTAATTTGCAATCCTTGAATTTCCTGTTCTTTAATTTTTTCTCAAATTCTAACTTGTATTTTGACAAGTCAGCTAGGAGGGTTTCGTCAATGTTTTGCAAATTGCCACGTATCGTATCTTCTAGATCATTTAGTTTAGATTCTAATTCCAAAGTTTTTTTTCCTTTCTTTCTTATTTCACAAAAGAACTGTACGAGACAGATTTACCTCTAATATTCATTAACAAAGTTTCAAGAAATAAGCAGTCATCTATGTTTTAACTTTAAATCAATGTCATCAATCTCGTAAATTTCATAATGAATTGCATATTGTCGTTTGGTTGCCTCAATTTCATTTTTGACTATTTTGACGTTTTCATGATCTCGTAGAAGAGATGTGTTAAATTTCGAGTAGCCCCTCCCTCTTGACTTATTGTCAGAGGAAAAAGTTAAAGTAATGGCTGAGTGGTCCGATTTATTTCCTGGTAAAATTGCAGTATCAACAGTTACATTTCATATATCTTGTGAGACCAGAAAGAAGTCCAGTCTAGCTTGCTGCTTTGGATTCTTTTTCCACCATGTATACTTCCTTGCATCAATATTGAGGTCACGCCAAATGTCAACAAGATTAAATTCATCAATTTTATCCATAATTATATTTCTAGCATTAGGGTTATTTACATGCTTATAGTTTTCTAGATCTATTGAAGGATTTATTAGTAGGTTCCAGTCTCCACAAAGTACCATCGATTCATTATCAAATTCGTCAATTACACCAAATAGGGTGTTATAGAAAGCAGGGTCATCTTTGTTTGGCCCATATACATTCATTAAAGTCAGTCTTGTACCATCAACAATAGTATCAACATATATTTAATTTCCATTAGCCCCTTTCTTGTATTTGTGTATGTCTATTTCTACATCATTGTTAAATAGTATTGCTACACCTCTGGAGTTTGAGCTAAAAGGGCTATGATGCTATTAATTCCCACTCATTTCTCATGATGTTTTCATCTTTTTCAGAAATGTGGATATCCTGCAAACATATAATCGAGGCTTTACGTTTCCTCCATATATTTATAATTTCACGTCTCTTTTGTTTTTCAGCCAGACCCCTGCAGTTTGCTGAGACAATTTTAATTCTATTAACCATTATCAAAAGAGATATAGTTGACATTGTATTGATAAGTTTAACATTCCACTTCTGCGTAAAACAAAATACATAGCTTTAGTAGCTTGTCGACAAAGATTTGATTTAGGTAATTTGAACGAACATTTTCTATAAAAAACAACTCCAAGATATTGATATACAATAACAGCTTTCCATAGGTTCAGCTAACTGGTTGGAAATATCCAATTGGGACATTCCCATTTATATATGGGTGTTGCCCTAATTAATGGTGGTGGCCCGGGAAAGCGAAATCTGTTGGCTAAGACTTTTGGCAGTAATGCTGGAGGAAGAGATTTGTAATATGGAATTGTATTATATTCTGTTGTATATAAATCAAGTTGTTGTTTAATTTCCTGATGATAATGATTTTGGTTTTATTTTTTAGAGATGTGTAGTGGTTGAGTTGTGAATTTGTGCTAGATGATCTATGGTGGAGCGGTTTTTTCGAAAGCCTGATTGAGTTGTATTATATAGATTTTGTGTTTAAAGAAAAATACAGTGAGCTCTTTTATATAGGGCATTACTATCTCAGTTATTCTCGGTTAAAATATTTAATGTTTAATTACCTTAATTGTTAAAAAAAACAATTGCAAAATAATTGTAAAAAAGCCCGATTTATTCATTTACTGTATTTATAAGAAACAACTCCCATTCAGTTACGCCTCCACTCAGCTTACTCATGATCAGGTAACAGGAAACTTCATCTCAGTTAAGAGGCTCTCAGCCGCGCGCTAATCTGAAGTACGGTAATCCGATGTTTTCATAGCAATTCGCTTTCGCGGCACTTCTAGCACAAGTTTGGTTTTCGCTTTACCGGGAATAGGGATTATTGAAATTTCGCTTTCCGGGGCCGACACCTAATTAATCACTAGTCCAGTGTCCTTCAATTGGGATGTCTTTGCATGGGATGTCTAACGAATGGGAGTAAATCGTGCATGGAAATGCAGGGTCAAGACTTTTCAAATGCGATCTTTACGGACGAATTAAAGTTCCAGTTTTATAGGATCACCAGAAAAAGATGGAAAGAGGCAGTCGTTGCTGTAAAATGGAGGCATTAGCAAACTTGGAGTAACGCGTCTTCTGACTATTACAGGAAGGATGGATTCATTCACTCACGTACTGACAACTTATATAAGAAGGTATGGTGGAATCACATATAGGTCAGAGTGGAATTTCTTTCAAACTTTTACAGGACAATCCACCTGTACACAAGTCAAGACACACCTGTAACTGGGTTGAGACAAATCACGTGACTTTACAGGAGTTTCCAGCGGCGTCTCCGAACTTAAACCCCATTGAAAATGTGTGGCAGATAACTAGAACCGAAGAGTGTCGTGGAATGGTCCAACCTCATTAATCAAATATGGGTAGATCTAGCCACAGGAATAGATAGAACATTTGATAAACATAGGAACGCCACATCCAACAGTGTATCGAGAGAAACGGCACAGACTATTGGCTTGTATATTCTTAACCTTCCGTATCCAAAGAATGTGTGTGTAAAATAGCTTTGAATTTGACAGAAAAGGTTTTACTTCTGTGAAAAGTCGTATTTTTTCTCACTTTACTTTGTGGCAGAATGTATACAGATTTGTGTTGTAGCGCCTAATTTATACACTACACAAAGAATTATTGTATGCAACAGTTACTGCATAATACAAATTCTCTCGTGTTTTGTGTAGTCTTATATCTCCTATTTATCAAGGAGGAAGTAAAGACACTCACTCACTGACCTTCTAGAATATTCTTTACGTGCCTAATTAGGTAAGCCACCTTCGAAATGAGGTCATAGCTTCTGGACTATTCCCTACAAGTGTAATGTGGGTGCGTACCTGCGAAATGATGTCACACCTTCCAAAATATTCTTCACATGCCTAATTAGGTCAACCCAGGGGACGCTACAGTAAGACCTTAAATGCAAAAGAACACCTGCGTAATTAGGTCAATTTGGACCCATGGTTACCCGTATACTACTCTCAACTGAGTGTAACATGAGACTGGGATTGAAACTTGAACTTTGAAACAATGTTTATACGCATATACGTATACCAAAGGGGGTATACCAATGAATTTCTTCAACCTAAACACGTGTGAATACCCAGGAGATAACAATATTTGAATACTCCGTGGTGGTTATTGTTCGATTTAATTAATGTGTTCCAGCAGTGACCACATTTTCATTTTCGGATTTCTGATAGTATGATGACTGAGATTGATTTGATTTTTGTGTGTTTTGTACCTTGATGTGTCACAAAGATGGCTACAATTCCCATTTAATTCCATCACGAAATCGTATTATATATTTGTTGATAAATGTGAGGATACGCCCCTTACACTTGCGCTTACGGGTGGCGCAGCAGAAGTCGTGAACCAGTCACGCATTCCCTGATATCATCTGGGTACCCACGGGGAAAAGACAATAACAATAGCAACAGCCAGTCCTGGAGAATTGCTAGATCAGTGTTCCTTTAAAGATGTGGTGATAACCTGTTGTATTCCACGAAAGAGCGTCGTTATGCTGCCTTCGCGGATAGACAGCTTCAGGTAGAATTATGCATGTCTGTACATGTGTATCTGTGTGGGTAAATCGCTATCTATGCTAACGTCTTTGTGTATTTTGTCTCCGATTTAGTCGGTGAACTTTTTGTTTACTCTAGTGAGTATGATCTCCACTCAGACAACTTCCTGCTTCGGCTGTGATAAACTGTTTTGTTTCTATCTACATTTTGTATTCAACAACATTGAAGTGAAAACATTAAATATAGCAATATTGAAAACGTATTTTAAACAATGAAATGTTCGTTTCCATATATTGTCAAACCACAACATATATTTGTATACATGCACTGACAATATATGTCAGCTTCTGTGCCATAAACAAGCGGGTACATGTAGGTCACCTAGTTGTTTGTTTAGTCACGCTGAAGACCCTGGTTCGATTCCTGAAAGAGGTACATTGTCTGAGCCATCTTGCAGTCCCGACCAATGACAATAGAGGTACCCATGAATATGCAGAACACTAATAATGTTTAGTACATGCAATGGATCAGAGCAATACAGCTTATAGACTTACCGAGAAAACACTGTACATTTTCTTTGACGTATGTGTGTTCTGATCCACGTGTCTTCATCCATTTCCTGCTGTACAAAGACGACGTAGAATGCATGCATCGAGATTACTTACGCAATAGAAACACATTGCCCGAATGTACACCGTGATTTTATATGGTCTTCATACATAACACAACATAGACAGATAAACATAAACAGAGAGACCCCGAGAGAGAGATACACACACAAACACATTCGTAACTACTCGCCTCTTTCCGCAAACTACAAGAAGACTCGTACGCTGCGATGTGATATACTCTACTCTTTGTATACCAGCCATGGTTAATGTGCAAGTTGTTGTTATTTGCTTTATTTAACGTCGCACATACAACTAAGGTATTTCAGCGACGGGGTAGTACACTTATTAAGAAATGAGGGGGAACAAAAAATGAAAATTTTGAAACAGTGTTCTTACTTCCCAAAAACGGAAAAAACCAAAAACGAAACAACAACTGAGTATTAAGGGAAATTTGAAATGGAGGCCGAATTAAAAAGGTAAAACATTTGAAATAGGTATGGTTATTGTTATTGTTATTGTTTTTTTTGTTTTGTGAACCAACCCATGTTTAAAAGCATATTTATTAGGTGAATAATGATAAATATATAAAATGTTAAAAAATGAAGCTGATAAAAAGAGAGAACTAATTTAAAAAGTTAAAAGAACATATATACATACTTATAACAATGTGCAAGGGTCATACCATCATTTATAGTAAATGATGTATTTTCTTGATGTACCATTTCTTGAGCAAAAAAACATCAAAACTGCTTGCTCGTAATCCCTTTGATCCATTTGACAGTAAAGCTGTTTTACTATAAATCCTTCTACTGAGCAGTTTGGGCTAGTCCATTATTGTTGTAGGTACAGCAGTAATTAACCCCCAACCTGACTGTGAAACAACTAGCAATATCAGAGTATGTAACAACTGGAGTAGTATATACAATGATAGTCCGAGATCAATTCCAAAAAAGGTCGCTGTAAAGCTTTATTTCATAAATAAAACTTTTGTCAGGCCCTTAGATCTCGCCACCATTGTATATACTACTTTTGAATCCCCAGTTAACTTCCCGGTCACTATTACCGCGAACTTACACTTTCCTGATCATGTGATAGCTCTATGTCGTGTTGACAGGATACCATTAAGATTACTCAACAAGGTAAGTGTAAAATATTTTGCTTGGGTGGCAACATTGTGCCGTATGGTATGACTAATAATTCCTCTCCCTGGAAACCTCTCCCTGGACCATCTTTCAAGTAGTACAAGTTCGGCTAGTCAGCTTTGCTGTCCACTTTATCTATGTTGTAAGTTTTGACTGACCATGTTGGATCGGTGGCTCGTTTCCGAGTGTCCCCTTCGTGTTCCCCCGGCTGGTAGAGGTACCCCACGAGGGCCCTATCGAGTATCTGTTTCTCCTTCCCACGCGATGGTGCAGCCGACTCAGCCACCACTGATTTCAGTTTGATAGCGTCGGCTGGTTTCTTGCCGGTGAGACGGGTTGTTTTGTGGTTGATAGCCGACACCACCTGAGGTAGCCGCACTACCCATTTCGTCGATCGTTTTTCTGCGTTGACCATCTCTCTCGCATACTGGTGCACGAATAAGCGCTCGGCCAAAGTCCGATTGAATCTCTCGACTATGGCTTGGCTGCAATGGGCTCCGACCGCCACGCCTGACCTTGGTATTGTGTTTGGCCAGCAGTTGTGACACAGCACCCATGAACTCCCGCCCGGGGTCGACTTGCAGCTCTGTGGGCCATGTCAGCGGACTGGGTTTGTCAACGATGGTTAGGGTATACTTGTGCCTCTTGTCGTGGGGTAAGAACAGGAGGTCGGCCTGGCGGACGCTATTGGGTATGGTAATGCCGAACTTCATTCTAGGCACGTAGCGTGGTGCCGGTAAATAGATCTGCCACAGAGCTTGCTTTTCAAGCCACGCTTTGGCCTCGTCCGGGGGTACTCGCGCCATTTTGACCAGCTTATGTACGGCATTAGCTCCTTTCCAGTACCAACGCGAGCTGTAGTAAATAGCCTCAAACTTTCTTTGGTTCCGTGACATTGTATATATACACCTATGTTCTTGGTTCAATTTACTCATGCCCGTACGCGTATGTGTTGACCCCGTCGATGGCTATCCAACGCTTCGTGTCCATCGGTGGTAGGGACGTCTTGTTTATAGTCAGTACGTATATCCTGTGCCCGTCGCTTCTAAGCGTGTTCATTTGATGTCTGAAGGTGCTGGTCTTGAACAGGGCTTCCTTTGAATCTGTCGTGTTTTGATGTGTTGTTTCACCACGTACTTCTTGACACCCTTCGCCTTTGGGATCTCACCATTGTCGGCCTTCAGGATGGAGTACATCTTGGGTCTCAAGCCTATGTACTTGGCTATGAGCGTGCTGGCACACTCGTCCTTCATCTTGCCGAGCACTTTTTTATTTACCGTGCTGTGCATTGCATGGTCCTTGCTGTAGTCGCTGGTGTCGTACAAATCTAGGCGTTTCTTCATGTCTTCGTACACATCCTCGGTTCGAATCTCCATCAGCAGGGAATCCGTGTCCGTGTACAGCACTTCACACCTGTCGCCATACTGCTTCTTGAGCTCATTGTAATAAAAGTCGTACATCAGGTGTTTGGATAAATCGAGGATGCTCATCGCAACGTAAACAGGCTGGTTGAATTTGATGTGGCTCTTCTTCATTTGCAGGGCCACCGGTCGTCGGTGAATATCTTGCTCTGGTTGAATGCCGGGCTGGCTATTAGTTTCCTGAGCTTGTCTTCCTCTTTCGACCGAACCAGCTTCACAGTCACGCTTTTCCTCAGGTTCTCCATCATCTTACCGAACACCGAGTTGTTCATGAGTTTGTAGAGGTTTTTCTCGAAACCACTGGTGGCCAGCTTTCGCAGGTCCATGTTCATTCTGATGTAGGGCTCCATCCAGGGGCTCTGGTGGAACCCGAGCACCCTGTGTATTTTGGCGAGCCTCATACCCAACGACAGGTACAGCTGTAGGTTGCGATAGTGAACGATGTACTAGGTCTTATTCATTAAGTTGGGCATGAGTTTTTCAACGTCTGCCACCCGCCCACCCAGCAAGTTATGTTGGTACTCGGACATCCAGTCCGGGTTAACCCTCAAACGTTCGGGGGCCAGGGGGTAGCTGTTGTGCGATGTGTGCAATGCCTTGGGGTATTCCAAGTCCACTTCGAGGATATAGCCTTTGTTCGAATCCGGCGCGAGGCTCATAACATCGATCTCGGGTGATGCACATTCGAATCCCCCTGTGGGTAGATACTGGCTCGAGGTAGAGGATGTGAGTGGTTGGTTTGCTCGAGTCGTAGCCCTTCACGTACTCATTGTTGGTTTTGCTTAGCGTTTGGCAGCCATGGAGATCCCACCTTGCAAAGCCTTTCTCAATGAACAAGTGCATGTCGTAATCGGTGAGCAATTCCAGCTTAACTCAGGTTTTCTTCAGCAAGGCATCCCAAAATAGGCCTGGGCTGGTGTAGTACCATGCGGGGTCGAGTTGATACTGCTTAAAACACGTCCTCCTAAACGTCTCGAACACGTCGGCTAGCAGGAGTACGTTTGTTCTCAAGTACAGGTCGTGGTAGTCACCCAGATTCTTACAGCCCACTTTATTCCATACGTTAATCGCATGCGAGTCAGGTTGCTGTAAAATCGGTTGATGGGGGGTAGTCGGGTCTCGGCGAACTTGGCCCAGCCATCCATGTACTCGTAGGGGTAAACACCCTTCCTCATCAGCAGGGGTCAATCTCAGCGTCGGTGTATCGATCGGTGATGGGGAAGGTATCGTTGGCCTTGACCAGACTGTCGAGTGACGACAGGAGGAACTGAACCGAGTCGATAAAACCTGGCCTCAGGCCATTCAAGCTGAAAGAAATGTATCTCTCCATGTTGTTGGGGATGCACGTCAGTTTGCTGTCGACCCTCGCGATGGCCTGCATGATCAAGTGAGAGTCGTACCCTCTCAAGTTGTGGAAGACCACGGGGATGTTGATTGTCTTGGGGTTGATTCTGAGCTTGAGGCTGCACGCGCTGTGAGCGGCGCCTCTATACTTACCGGTGACATGGCAGTTATCTCTCACCGAATCGCCGTTCAGCGGTTTATCACATACATGACAGTGAGTGCTGCAGCCGTGAGCTAGCCGATCGGCGTGAGTCATACACATAGGAGCGACTGTGTACAGTGCATTCCTGATAGTGTTCTCTTCCTCCTGCAAACACTTTAGAAACTTTTTAGCCCTGTCTGGACCCCTGTACACTACGGAAGTTTTCGTTTCCCCATCACATCAGACAACCACGTATCCAAACCCACAGGCCTCGTGCTCCTGCATTTTGTGTGTGTTGGGGGTCGGCCCGATGTCAATGTTTTTGATCAAGGCTTGGAAGTCGGCGTAGATGATGTAAGGCACGTGCATCTGATTCTTGTGGTTGGCGAATTTTAGGACATTGTCGCCTTCCTTGGGCATGTCGATTCGTATGGCCATATGGCCCACCTTGGCAATCCTCCTGGTGGGATTCTGATAAATCAACTCGTGTGAAGCCGTGTAGGCATCGTACGCAAAAGTGTTTTTTCCCAACGTGTTTCGACTGGTCGTGCAGCAGCCTGCTGAGGTGTTTTATCCACGTGTAGTGATACTTATCACCTCGCTGGATCATGAAAATATATTGATCACACGGCGACCCTTTATTGGACTGACCCTGTGCACGACCGTTGTGTTGCCTTTGTGTCCTAAGACGTTAATGGCTATATCATTCTGTTTTTCTATTTTAGTGATCTGGGATATGGGGGGTGGGTTCATCTATACCATCCCAGTTGAGCCCATTGTCTTGGGGATAGCTAGAAGGCCTGTTCGAATTAGTGTCAGCTGAAAACAAGGCTGACCTGATAGCTAACCTGATGCAATTGTCTCCTCTATTCTTGATGTTGACTATGGCCTGTTTTGCCTTGTAGTAGGCTGGCAAGTCTAGGTACGACCCACCTCTGAACGGTACGTAGTTAGCTATGTCTAGATAGACCTTATCGATTTAATCAACAACCCACCCGGAACCCATGTGCGTGTAACGTTCTAGGTATTCTCGTACTTCTGAAAACTGATATCGATTGATTCGACTATAGTCTCGGTATGAGTTACAACTTCTTGTTTACCCCGGAAGTAAGGCTAAACGTACTCAATGGCCCGATTCTGCTGTTTATCTAGTGACATTTTCACTGTGATTTGAAACTTTATACTTCCCAAATCGTTTAGTTCAACAGCTATATGGTGACGCAATAGTTCGACTAGCTCGGGCTTCCTCATACGGGAATAACTTACTAAGCCCAGCTCTCGGGCTTCCTGTTTGAGTTGTTTCACAGTGTGGGTCTTTACTACGGGTCGTTCAGCCGTTCGATTAGGTTGGCTTTCCTCATACGAGAATAACCCGTCAGTCCCAGCTCTTTCGCTCGGAGTTTTAGTTGTTTTACTGTGGATGGGGGTTGTATGTCGAGTAATCTCAACAACTCTGGTTTCCTCATTCGGGAGTAACCCACTACGCCTCGTTCTCTCACAATCTGCTTGAGCTCTCTGACAGTAGGCATTATTATACCCATGTGTTACAATCTCTAATTGGCCGCCAACAAGGGAGGTAACTCCTCCAATCTTAATCATTTCCCCCGCCCAGCACTATATTTAGAATAACCGTATCAATTCTGGGTTCAGGATAGCTTTCCCGTTTTATTATTTCCAGAACGTTGGTGATACACGTATATATATTAGCTGTTTCAGTCAATACTTGTTCTCTGAAGCTTTGTAGCTTTGTAGTAACAATCATTTGAAAGTTGATGTGTCCCAATTCGTTTATTTCCTCGTCGAGTTTGCTAATGACCAGAGGTCTGATGTTATCAATACTACATTTACCCGGAAACATCAACCAGCTTCTCAGGCCAAAAGCCGGGGGTGGAATTGAATAGCAGGCATTATTATACCTAGGTGTACACAGTCTCTAATTGGGTAAGGGAGGTAACTCCTCCAACCATTAAAAAATTACACCTCCATACTAAGGAGGCGCCTACATTCGTATATGTAGTCCTTTTTCTTCTCGTAGATAAGCTGGTGCCTGACTACGTTTGCCCCGTGGGCTTTACATAAACAGTAGTGACATTTCACTCCGATACCGCACACGGAACACGTGTAGTTCCCAAAACACCTCCTATGAAAACAGCAGTACCCCTCAGTCCTACTTCTCCTACCGCAGGTCTCGGTCTTCCCCATAAGTATGTACTGGCATCGGTACGGGGCAGGTCTCATCTTTGGTATACTCATATGGGGACCTAGTTTAATTGCTTTACGATCAACGCAGTCGCTGCTAGACCCAGCACGTCGAAGGTCAGTTCTCGGTCCTTTTGCCCGGGGGATGGTGTGTAGTACTGAACAAGTGTGGGTTCCTCGATTGGTTCGAGCTGTTTGCCGGTTAGTAGGTAGTATTCTCCCGCTGCGTCGTCGACATCATGGAACGTTTTAACGGCATGGTTCTCACGCTGGAGTTGTTCGTTAATGTAATTGATCATCTGTACACGTTTCTTCGCGTACTCGGCTTGCGCGGCTTGCAGTTTCTCCACGGCTATATCGTGTAGTTTTTGTTCCCCTATATCTCGGCCGCGTTCGATTCCTGTAGTTTCGAGAAGAGGAAATTGCTCCCGGAAAATGCCAGGGCGTTTACTAACGCCCCGCCGACCATCATGGCGATCGTAGCCATCCTATATATGTTTCTATTTACTTCAAAATATTTTCCGGTATGATCCCTTGTTTTATGAGGATGTCCTTTGTGGCCATCGTCATACCCAGGTTCATTATGAGCATTCCCATATCCTGCAGGTTGAAAACTAGCTTGATAGTCGGTTGTTTAATCACCATTTTGGTCAACCGAGCATGTACCCTACAGCTAGACTGGCGTGGTATGCATCGTTGACGAACGTTTTCCCCCTCAGACATTATGTATATGATATAAAAATATATATTTATAACATGATATGTGGGTTGACCTCTAATTGTGGTTGTGGTTCTGGGGGTGCTAGGCTTTCATTATATAACATGAATAATGAGAGAGCCGCACCTGCAATCCACAGGAGTGGAGTGTAGTTACTCTTGTGATGCTTGGTTAAACCACCTTTTCTACCGGCGGCGACTTTCTTAGGGTTCTACTTCCTGGTGACTGTAGGAATCTCCTGGGGAGGGTTCCTCTCGTTTCCCTCCTGTGGTATTGAGCTCATTTGTTGGACAGCATCCATCTTGTATACCATTACTATTATTATTTCCCTCCTTAAATTGGCAATGCTTTGCTGTGATAATCGCCGCCGTCACCGGGGCTAAAAACATACCGTATTTGTGGTACAGCATGAAGCTGACAGAGCTCAAGGTGTGTTCAATAAACGGGTCTTTCTCGAGGTCCTCCCACAGGTAAAGTTGACGTTCCGGGGGAATGGGAAGGAAGTACGACGCAATACCAGTGTACCGATCCTATAGTTTTTGTCATCTCGGCCCAGAGTCTAGCCTAGTATCTCGCATACAGCTTATTGATTTCTTCGGCTGACATTTTGTGAATTTTGTCGGGAGTGTAGTCCCCAAAGTATTGTTTGGCTTTACCACCAACAGCCAGCGCTACCAGTCTCTCTCGCTTGTCGTCACTCTTATCATCCTGCGGCACCAACAGTTGTTCGAGCAGTTCATCGCACTCCATCTTATAATGTGATAAGCAAGTTTTAGTTTTGATAAAATAACACCCGATGTAGGCGAAACATAGCGAGATGAAGGTTAAGTTGCATACGACGAGCACTTCAAAAACAACCATCGGGAAGACTCGTCTTCCCTATAGAACTGTAACAATTAATTGCTAAGTGCTAAGAGCTAAGCATTTGCTATAGGCCACGGGTTGGCCGGTCTTGAGCACGAACTTAGCATGCTTAGTTTCAGCCAGCTGTTTCTTCACATGTTCTCGTTCTCATTTGCTCATCAGATCGTTCTCTCTCAAGCACTCCTCTATTCATGTGTAAAGTAGGGCACATGATAACGATGTTATCAAACACTTCCTGGTAGTACCCCTCCAGCATATCCAACACAAAAACGGTCTTCCTACAGCCCGTCTGCCCGCACACTATGGCGCAGTGCGGGTCGCAAGGTAGATCAATAGATGGCTTGCACGAATCTCCCATTGTCTATATTAAGTTGCGCGTCCATTATCACGTACAGATATAATTTCAACTTGCCTGCTGGTTGAGCCTTCTTGTGATCTGATGGTTATCCCCTCGCTACCGTTGTCGATGTGGCGGCCGCTGCCATGCAATTGGTTGTCATCCGTGGATCGCATGTCCAACCATAGCGCGTACTTGGTGGTCAAGTATTCCCCGATCTACACGGAGGATAGGTCCAGGTCCTTGGCTGGGTGTGGGTGGGTGTAGGTGTTGTTTGATAGCCGGGAGCTTTTTATCTCATCCCACTGCTGGTATGCCCTCATACCATGGCTGAACAGCTGGTTGGGCACGCCCTCGATTGTCACTTCCACCTTTTCAATCTGGGGTTGAAAAACTTCTCGCTGTCCCTTCGGAACGGCTCGTAATCCTCCACCGGGACGACCAGGATACCTTTCTTTGATTGCGCCGGCACATTCAGGTTGATGTTCCACACAGTGTCTCTCTTATCCCGTACTATCGTTCTATACCGCAGGACCTTATCGTAGAGGATGGCCACCTTCCCCATGTACTGGTTTCGAACCTGCCTGGCCAGCTCTGGGCTAGTGACCATGTCGAACCCCAGAGAGATGTTGTCGATGGCGTAAATGACCTCATCACCATTAGGCGTACGCACTACTTTCCTGTAGTCGTTAAACGTGAGCTCGTATTCCAACCTTTCATCCAGCTCGGCCTGGTAAAATGGCGCTTGTCCCGTGAGCAACTCAAAGTCGAGCGACACGCAGAACCGGCTCCCGTACGCTTGGGCAATGGCCTTTTCACCCGCTGAGATCTTGTCTAGCTGGTCTGCACAACCGAGTCGATTTGCTGATGCCTTGGTACACGTCATTGACACGTTCTCCCTCGCTTTTCCAGAGGTCCCCGTAGCAGTGAAATACGTTGCTGTCGTCGATGCTCAGCACCTCGTTGCCGCTGATCTTGATAGGGGTTTTCTTGATGATGGCCCGACCTACGTTCCGCACGAGCTCGCGTTTGTCGTTGTCGGAGGTCAACGTGAGGTTGAACGTCAGTCGAACCGTGCCTGGTACGATGAGGTCATTCTCACCCAGGTTTGGGAATCTAACCAGCAGCGTTTGGTTCTGGTCTATCTTGCTGGGATTGTTGGTGATGATCACCGACTTGTGCACGGCTCTGACGCCTAGAGGCTCTCTTGATCTTCGGAAAGGATCTAGTTTCTTACCATATGACATTGTTATATACATGGAATATATAAGTTTAACATAATTAAATATGGCTGAAGGTAGTGGTTACGATGACATCCAGATGGATGGTTTGTGGGATAATAGTGCCCACTCGTTCGGAGAGGAGGAAACCTCGTTCACGTCAATGAACTCGTGAAGCAGGCCGCCGACGAATATAACAACAAGTTGAGGCATAAACACAACGTCGTACCATTAGGACGAGACTATTTCAGGTTCACTATCGACGAGAACGGCACGCTGCGATTGAAGGCTCACAGGGATATCAATATCGTAAACAAACCCAGAGAAACCACTTGCCTTATCAACACTCATCAATCGCCATGGTGGGCAACGGATCTGCGATGCACTAAACCTCATAGATTATCGGCCCAAGCTTCCCCCGAAGGCCGTCTGAGATCTGCAAGCAGCTAGGGCCGAACTCAACGATGATCCCAAACGTGCCATCGATGAATTGTTGGCTACCTACCATAACAAACACTTACCCGGGTTCCAATTTACCGTTCGGGAACTGCGGGGGCTGGACAAGGCCATGCAAACCATTCGTGGGTCACTCGTGGACAACACGGCCAAACTGGACGCGATAGACTCCCACATCGCCCGTGAAAAGACCAAACTTGGCGAAACGGAGGACGAGTCTCTGAAAGCCACCTACGAGGAACGAATACGTATTTTGGAAGAGGAAAGAAGGGCCCGGCTGGAAACGGCGTCCTCCTTCCGAGAACAGCTTCAATCCCAGATCAGCCATGTGCAGGAAACCATTGATCGAGTCCTCTACCAGGACACCACGCTAGCTGACAGGATCCGAATCCTCTTCCGAGAGCAAGGGATCACCATCGTCAGCATTCTGACGGCATTGGGCTTCATCATATCAACCCTGGTCGTGTCGCTGAGTGGGGGTACACCAAGTGGTAGGTACACCCAACCCCACAAAGTGGCGGCTGATGTTAGAGACTGGGTAAAAATACATCTGAAATCACTCGACGAAGCCCTGGCTAAACTTGCTGGTAAGGCCGTCGAAGCCCTGCCCGGCATCCTGGGTAGCATCGTCTCGTGGTTGCTCAGCACGCTGGCTAAAACTGTCACGTGGCTCGGCCAAAACCTGTGGGCAGCCATTGTCGCAGTGGCGGGTCTGGTGTGCATAGCGGCTAAGGAATTTTTAACCAAATGAGACCCAAACCGACTGCGATCCCGCCAACCACCAGCGCTGTTTTACGGTCGATGTGCTGCTGATTGGACGCCTGCACGTGTGGGGCTGGGGGCTGTGAGGGTGTGGGTTGAACCCTAGGCTCTGGGGGTGGCGCCGCTATACCCGTCTCACCAGTCGTTGGGGGTGGGACGTGACTCACGTTGATGCCTGGTTGACGCCCAACTTTTGGCCTGCTGTGGCTACGACGATTTTGTTGTTGTAGCCCACCACTTTGTTGATTCTCAGTCGCATGTCGCTCGGAGCCATGTACAGTCCCACGTCAAACACATAAGCGACTTTCGACTGGGCATATTCCAACACGTCTTGGTATCGTCTGATAGCACCCGGTAGATCGACCTGGGCGGAGATGACATCCTCGACGTTGGACACGAACTGTTTCTGCACGTCTAAAGCAGTACCCGTGCCGATGATACCGGAATGCGTTTGATTCTGAACGCCCAGCATGGCCCACCCGTACTTTCGAATAGAGTCATTCAAGCGTTCGATGCCAGCATGAGTGAACCCTCTCGACGTGTCCATCATGAACTTTTTCCAGTCATCCACGGGCCCCTGCTCGAACCTCCAGACTCGGTTATCCTTGCTGTCATCGAAAGCCATGTAACGGTCATCCCACTCGTTTGTTGTGATGTGATGATACAACTTGTACCCCCATTCTTTCATCTTTTTGCTGGCTTCCACGAGGGGCTTGTTGTGAACGATGGGGATACCCAACCCATGGTTCAGTCCCGGCAAACGCCAATCCGTCTTCGGGTCTAGTTTGAAATCGTTGCAAACGCGTTCGTAGGCCCGTCGATCGTATGGGTTGTTTACTGCGTCCCATGCTTTGTCCTGTGGGAGCGGAGCGCTGATCTCTTTGACTATACGCCTGACCTGGTAGTACATGTGAAACATGAACACAGACCGGCCCAGCGGACCCCGCCGAGTGTCGCTCAACGTCAAGCCGCACCTCGTTGTTGCACAACAAATGGCAAAGTTGAGTTGATTCTGCCAGAACTGCATAGGGTTTTTGAAACAGGCGTGGACTACCTAAGCGTTAGTCACCGAAACCTATACCTGTCAAACACATCTATAAACAGGGCTCCGAAATACAGCCCAGCAGCCACCACAATCTTCATGTGCAGGAAATCTATGTCCAGTTTAGGGTAAACACTCCCGGTTTGTACATTTTTTAAAGTATTATATAATGGGTATATACTCTAACATGTACGTAACACTTCCAGAAATAACGAACGGCGAGTCCGTTCAGCTGATGCATGCGATCGATAACACGTCGGGCCAACTCGAAGTCACAATCTGCGATATCACCTACCTGCCACAATGGACCAACATCAACGCCAGCAACAATAAGCTGTTCATCAGTGGCGCCACAACCAGATAACTGACGGCTACTACAGCGTGTGCAGCGTGTGCAACTATTGTCACAGGCACGAGTTAGCTGACCTAGTACCGTACCAAGAGCTGTGCATTCATCTCGGTCAGCTGAGCACAATGGACAACATTCAAGGTGGCCACCCTTCCCCGATACTGAGAGCCGGTGAAAACGGAGAAGTACAACAACGGCAGAACCAAGTCGTTTTCATCGCTGCAGTCCAAGAGGTTAACTCTGGCACCATCCCTGAGTTGGTAATATCGGTTTTAGATATAAAGCATAATCCTTTGAATATAGGATACCTCAGCATAACGCTGCACATAAAATGACTAGCGCACAAGGCCCTGGAATGAGGTTGAAAAAATGCATCAATGTGGTTATCTCCGACCTCGGGGACACACGCGGATTCGACGACCCCGGAGTAGATGGTAAACTGTATGCCTTGCTGCTTAAAAACAGTATTCACAAACGTGTTGAAGTCCCCTCAATCGGTAGAACCCTAGGTGATATAGTAGATACCTCAGGAGCGGCACTCAACACTCGGTTCGACCTAGTCCGCATCAGTGATGACAGATGGTCGGTATACCCATCGTTCGGAGGCAAACTGTTCGACTTTGAAGATTTTGAGAGCACGACCGTCACCCGAAACAAGCAGTGTACCCTCGTCTTCACCGACGATGACAAATGGGTGTTGTTACCCCCTAAAGTCGACTGGTTTCTCAACATTAGTCTCGGAGAACAAAGACAACTACCTAAACAAAGTCGTGAATAACGGAACCCTGCTCGTGGCTTACGTCCCGGCGCAGAGGCGTAGTGTACTCATCAGCCCACTCTCCAGTATGGCGGCCCACATGCTATCGAGCAAGCCCGGGATACAAAACGTGACATTGCAGGTGGTGTCTGAATTCGAAGGCATGGTCAACATCCTGGAGAGTCTATCGGCGAACTCCACGCTGGTCATCCAAGTCTACCTAGGTGAACCACAGCGCGAAGTCGAAGTCGTGAAGGGGATCAAACTCCGGTGGGGGAAACAACACCATTATCAGGTTTGCACTGTTTAAGTGCGGGTGGGTGTCGACTCCCACACCAATCTGCACGGGGGTCACAGTGACCGTGGAAGACACAATATCACTTACCAAGATCTTCCTACCCGACACATACACTTCATGGGGGTGAAGTGTACCCCTGAGAAGTTATTAGAAAAACAGTTGGAAACTATCTTATGATAGTAATATAACAATGACTAGTCACCGGCCCAACGTCACGCTTAACGACCTAGGAGACACGGAGGGGGTTGATCTGCCCGGCGAGGAAGACGCCTTGTACGTCCTACACTTGAAAGACAACGTGTATAGGCGGGCAGCAATGGCCGATCATCGACCAAACATCACACTCGGGGGCCTAGGAGACACAAGGGGTTCGATCTGCCCGGCTTGGAAGGCTTGTATGCCCTGTACTTAAGAAACGGCAGTGTACGTGCGGCAGCGTCTGCCAGATCACTTTTAGAGCCCAAATGGTTGATCAACATGACCCTCACCGCACCTTATATCTCGTTAAACAAAGATAGGGATGTCTCCGAAATTAGGAACAACGGTATCTTGCTTGGGGTTTTCGTTCCGAAGTATGGTATAAGTACTCAGCTAATATGGGATCACACGGGTAACATGTTAGTTTGACTCTCAGAGGACGAGTTAAGGTTTGACTGCCCCTATTCCCAATTGGACCTTATGACTGTGAAACCAGGCTCAACACTCGCCATAGAAGTCTACCTTGGGGTGATTTTTGATGATACAGAACGGCAACTTTTACCCGGGGTGACAATACACTGGGGCATCATGAGCAGGGACCAACGTTGCCGTATCGTCATACGACCAGACCCCTCAACAGGTTCTATAGCCCTCTCAGTAAGACCTGATGATGTTCGTGTGGATGCAGAGTTACCTATTAGCCTCTCACCTATTTCCCTGTACGATAATCTAAGCCTTATAAGCCTCAAATACACTCTGCAAGAATTAAATACCGTACGATTTAAAGATCTTTTTTAGAATATATTATGTACACAGGATGGGGCTGTACCCAGTCGTAGAGGAAGTAGCAAAGACACTGGAAACCGTAGACGGATTCCGCTTGAGACAATTATGTGATGTAAAACGCCAACTAGAACAAGACCGTGACACGTGCAAAGCACTATGTAAGACGTACCATGGAGCTTTCAATATCGTGGATGGGGCTGATACTGTCCTTACAACAACCAGCATGGGACTAGGGGTGGCAGGTGTTGGGTTGTTGGCCACCATCGTGGCCGCACCAATAGTGCTAGGCATTGAAATAACAGCTGGGTTGGTAGGGTTGGCAGGGTTGGTGTTTAAGGGCCGGCAAAGCTGAACACAGTAAGTGAGCGTATTTCCATGGCACTCACTGACAGTAAGATCTCAGAGGAGGAATTTCATTCAAGCCTCTCTGAACTCGACAAGTACCGTAAGATGAAACAAGAAATCCGGTCCAAGTCTCGTAAGTCTGCTATTAGTGAAGACGAGAAAAAAAAGTACATAGAACAAGAGGTACGAAAAGCCCAGCAAGCCTTCATTACGAACACCAAAGAGATCATAGGTGATGCACATTAAACTGTTTCATTGAGGTCAACACGACATAGAGCTATCACATGATCAGGAAAGTGTAAGTTTGCGGTCATAGTGACCAGGAAGTTAACTGGGGATTCAAAAGTAGTATATACAATGGCGGCGAGATCTAAGGGCCTGACAAAAGCTTTATTTATGAAATAAAGCTTTACAGCGACCTTTCTTGGAATTGTTCTCGGACTATCATTGTATATACTACTACTGGCATGTGTAACAAATGGGAGACAACCTGTGGAAGAGTTCAAGTATACACATATACTGAGTTGCACGATAAATCATATACACTACATAGTAAGTGAAATAAAAAGTTATTGTGCTGTATAATATTTTCGTTATATTGACCACATGAACACTTGGATGTTTCCGATATATATCGATTATATATGCCTGCGTTTACATCACTGCAACCGAGCTTGAGGCGACAGTGAATGATTTGACAAAATGATTTGATAGTCCTAAAGTTTAAATCAAAGTAATTGTGAGTTTCTGTTGGGTTTATCATGGTTCTAAATTGATTCAGGGAAATAGCGTTAACAGCTCCAGCGTGCAATGAATTCCACGACAAAATCATGCTTGGTAAAAATAATTGAAAATATCTTTGCGTTCTACAGTTAATAGTTTGAAGTTGGAGGGATTATGTCCAATTTTCAAAACAAACAAGATGTACTGTAGGTTTACAAAGTTTTAATCCGAGTAGAGGAGTTCTCTCCAAATATCAAAACAAACAATGAATACTCACAAGATCCCCGATTCACTTGGCTTCTTATCATTATGGGTTGGCCCTGGGAGTTTCATAGTTTTATTTCAAACAGTAGACAAACTGGGAGTAATCAGTTATACAGGTACAGAACATTATTAAGTGTTGGGGGCTCCATTATATGTTCATGTTCATGAGTAGTCAAACTGGCAGTAGTCATAATAGGAAGATACCACCAATCAAATCGCGCTGTGGTAAAATGTGAAATGAGGTCAAATAGTTTCTTTGCGATTATCGAGTTTCATTATTATTTCTGTGATTATGAAATAATCTTGTTACTGAAGCATTTCGAAGCATGAAAATGGCGGCACCGTCGAATTTTGAAACTTCGCTAAACTATGCAAAGTACAATTTAAACATAAACTTTGAGCTAAAGGATATGCAACTAGACTACTATATTTTCATCTCCGTGCCTGTTTGCGCTTAGACAAGGCCCAGTCGTGAACATGGCCACGAGAGGGGTACGAGTCGCCATTCGGCTGGCCGGAATGACACGAATAGTTACGAATGACACGAATACACACACATGATGCTAAGTAAACAAATCCAGTTGCATGCTCTGAGGAATTTGAGCATGTATTATCTCTTCTAAACACCATACCCTCTTCGTCTGTTCGTCAGATACAGCCATTTAAGCCTCATGTGCCGCTCTTAGATAGTAGTCTACACAAAGATTTAACAAGATGGCTACTTACTGCTCTGACTTCCTGGTTCCCCAGTCACCTGTAATGTCACACAAATTCCAATGCGTGTCGTTACTGATCATCAATTTGTCAGATCGATACGTTTAGTGTGGATCTCGCCAATCAACCGATGTCATGCACTGACAGTCACCTGGCACAACACTCAACTCCGCTCTGGCCTGGTCAAAATGATTACGTTGGGGGTAAGGTTGTTTTGATATATATAGCCTCAATTGTGTCTTCTCGTTTACCCACCACCTACTGTTCTAGATGGGCAAATCACCGAAGCAGAATAAGCTGCTACACAATAGATGTCTTAGTTTTTCCTCCCCGTGAAATAAGGCCCCCTCCATTATTGCTCCCCGTGAAATAAGGTCCCCTCCATCATTGTGATTCTCATAAGGTGTGACAAATAAACGTTTGTCCAATCCAATGAACGTTTCAAAAATGAAGTTGATTTACAATTTGAGGTTAAGTGCGGTTATCTGATAATACCTGTCTTATAAACGTGTGACGGATTACACTATCGTAAAACTAAATTCACTCACTCTGTTGTGCAGTGTCGAGTAACGAACATATACCTGTTATGCAAATTGTGCAAATGGCGGATGATACCGGAAGAATAGGACATGCTCATCCTTTTTGCGAGCACCGAGTGTCATCACTGGTGTCCAGCGATTCAGTCATATAACATTGACCAATATTTATGATATTACTGGAATATTGCTAAAAACGGCGTAAAACCAAACTCACTCACTCACTCACTCACTCACTCTGAGAAGTGAAGGATTAAAGATCACATATATCCTACGGGGTACAAATACACAAATCACTAACTGGCATCTTTATAAATGAAACCCCGTCATTAAAACTACTCATTTCGACCTTTAATTGACTTAAATCGACCTTTTTGACAACAGTGCACAATTCTCACCTGCGAACGAAATTTCAACCAATCAGAGCGGCGCGTCTCTGTGACGTCATATGAGGAATAGCTTTGAGGGCCGATGCAGAATTCATCTACATTTTAGGGGGTAAATTATCTTGTTTACAGGCTTGTATAAACCTGAAATCGTTACAATTGTTGTGGAAAATTATATGTTGTGGCTTTGCCTAGTTTCCGAAAACTGATAACGATTGAAAATCCCCTATTTCTGACTGATCCAAATTGATCCCATTTCTGTGTTTTTTTACCTCGATATTTAATCATGTCATGTAAAAATCTGTTTGTATTCTCAAAATAGTGTCGGCCCATAAGTTTTCACATGCAATACAGCAATTAATACTCCCTTGTTGTAACCCGTGTTAGGTGGTATAAACCTACACATGTTATTTAGAAATACAGTTCGCTCTACCAAAATGTATAGTGTAATAAATCACACTTTTGCCCTGAACTATTATAGTTAAAGCACGAGGACCCTTTGCGTCCGAGTGCTTTAACGTCATAATAGTTCAGGGGGAAAGTGTGTTTTATTACACTATACATGGTGGTAGAGCGAACTGTATTTCTTTTCTAAGATGCCAAATTTAACTCTTTCTAAGGATAATTACGATTAATTTAAGGCAGAAAACAAACGACGGTGTCGGTGACCTAAATTAAGAATCCTCGCACAGGGCTAACTGACGCGCTGTTCTATTGATGTGTCTGCCCCCCTACGTTAAGACGAACGTTACCAGAAAAACAAATGATAAACAGTTTCATGACGGTTTACGTTCGGATTAAATATCTTCTATAAAGGATTTTAATTACATCTGTGATTAACATAAACCATGTGAACGTCGCATTTCTACTACCAACGTGTGTTTAGATCAGTACACCCAGACGAAGCTGAGTAGTCTAGCGACATTCCACGATTGCATTGTGGGAATGTAAACATTGCGAACGTTACCGTGTCGCTGAAAACTTACGAGTCGAATTGAGACATTTAAAACGTCAGAAAAAATAAACGTAATGTTTCCACCAGTGATGTTAGGTGAGTGAAGCAGCTGCAAACCAAGAAACAGGATGCAACGCGGTAGTTTACTGTAGGAGGCTGTACGAGGCGAAGACAACTGATATGCATTGTGACGTCGCTTACATTGTGACGTAATGTAAAATGGTTCGATTACGAGGGGGCACAGCAGAATGGCGCAGTGACGGGATAACGTCATTCAATTGTTACGTCATCAAAAAAACTATACCTTTATTGCCTGATAATGTATTTTTGTTCGATTGTTCTAAGCGCTAAGCATCTTAGAATTGTCATCATTCACTTGATGGTCAGTTTTAATGAATTTATAGGTATAATTAGTGGTAACACACTTAGATTACCCGACAAAGGTTCCCATTTGGCATTTCTTGTGTCTGGAGTAAATATTCAACATTATCAACATCGATCAAAGGATTAACCGATAACACGCTGATTGATTAATTACGTTTATCTTACACAGCGGAATTGTCAAAAGGTAGTGTTTATGTATGTGGATTTACTAATCTATACTGAATACACTCTGCCGTGTCGGTGTCTACGTAAAAACAACGTCCTTCTTTCAAAGGATTAACTGGCAATACATTGATTGATTGCCCATTATTGGCTAACTAAATTACTGTTTTTAAAGAAAGGCGGACATTATGCAATTAGTTGCCAGGTGTGCTATCTTGGGTGGCCAGTGAGACTATACACCAATACCTGAAAAGATTTATCACTTTTTCGTATATTAAACTGTCAAAAGACACATCATTTGGAACAGTTTTGTGGATATTGATGGATACATTCCTCAAACAAGGTAATGGTCTGATATTGTTCCTATAACTTTAATCTGTTTTAATTTTAATATTTGCATTTTGTTTTTTATTCATTTGTCGTAGCATTCAACAGAATCATTGTTTTCGCCGTGAAGTGTAATGAGACAGACAACATACACTAGGGTGTGTGTGCGAATAATGATTCACATTGGCAAACTATAAAATGTTTAGATATTACAGTTCTGTTATAAATTCACTATAAGTATCAGCAGATCGTCTGCTTTTTATTTAGTTTCAAAATGCATACAAGTATGATAATAAACTAATTAGGATTTTAAGCCAAATATAAAGACGCACATTGACTAGTATGTACATACTGGTGAGTGGACATTAACCATGTGAATCTAGTGAGAAACTTGTCGCGCAGTATTGTGACCTCGACCCCAACCTCGCTTCCGTGGAAGAAATCGTTATGTTATAAGATGTGTCATGCAAAATCCGTTTGGTTATGATTCCAATACATATTTTACTACGAGTAGAAAGTAGTTTTGATTTTCTAACTTGATGAAAACAAACTATAATCTCATTAATCCTAACAGACTTTACGATTTTCAAAAATGGCGGCGCCCTGTCGCGAACATCCGCCAGTCTGAGGATAAATGCTATTTAGGTTTGTTTTCACAGAGTTTTAAAATCAAAACTACTTTCTACTGGTAGTAAAATATGTATTTGATTGATGGCCAATAGGATTTTGCATGACATAGCGTATAACATAACAATTTCTCTCCTGGCAGCGAGGTGGGTGTCAATATAATACTTCTTACAATATTATTGTTACTTCGACCACAACCTCACTTCCGAAGAAGAAATCGTTATGTTACAAGTTGTGTCATGGAAAATCTTTATGGTCATCAATCATATACATATTTTACTACAACTAGTAAGTAGTTTTGATTCTTTAACTTCCGTGAAGCGATCTGAACACAAGTAAGATATCGTTTCAGGCTTCCACAACGCTCGCTTCGCATTCACAAACATAACCCATTTAGCACGAACTGCAGGGTCCTGTGGAAATCTGTGCATGGTGACACCATCGCCCGACCCCTAGGAGCAATTGACGACAAAGCAACGATTCGGCATGTCGTCGTTGATGTCGACAAATCATCAAAATGATGAGCTTGCTACACACTTTCTATGCGACTAACTGAAAATCGTTCCTCATATGACGTCACTGCAGTGCTCTGGCGACAGAGTTACGTAACCTGTTTGTGGTTTTGTTTGCGGGCGAGAGGGAAGCAGGCCACTTTTAATCGCTCGGTATTAATTAACCACAAGTTTTTAAAGAATAAATTTGGTGTTCCGCATAAGACTAACCACAAATCTTTCATATGTAATGGTTAAAAGAGTAACAAAAAACAAAGTTTATTGGTTCTTTAAGAATCATAACGTGAGATTCATACCCAAGGACACTGGATTACAAACGCTTGGGGCCAAAAAGTACCAAGCGATCTGCCCTTTATACGACTTGGCCTGCCATTACATATAGCAGGTATTGGGTTGGGTGCTTGTACATTTCTAATGTTACATCTACTTCAGTAAGGTATATGGTACACGTATGGAATCTTTGATTTCGAAATTTAATCAGTATTTGATCACAAATGTAATATTAAGGTTTTATAGAAATACACATTCCCATTATAGTTCAGTAACGTTTGCTTACGTGATACATGTCCTACCCAACCAGCAGTCACACAAATGTCATAGATATCCGAAACTTCTTTCAGATATTCCATAAACGCCGGTTTGCAAATAATTGAGTCTGGACTGAAACTGCCATCGTGAGGATCAATCTATGCCACTGGAATTTCGATGAGAGTCTTACCACCCGATCTGGTTATTTGCCTCTTACTGCATGGAGTATCAACCAGGTCAGTTGTGAATAATTAGCCCATATCATCAGGTTTGTTTGTGTGTTTACTACTTACAGCAATGTTCCAGCTATATGGCGGAAGTATGTAAATAGTGGTCAATCATCGAACTGTGAATTCTTTTAAAGTACTCTCTACAAAATTAAATATCTGCAATGAAACCGTCAACTTTAGTGTTGTTTACAGACCACCAAAGTCAAATGTAATAAGCACATTCTTCACAGAATTTGAAGACTTCACTGACAAGTTGAACAACCAGGCCGGAAAGTTAACCATTTGTGGAGATTTCAACATTCATGTTGACAAAACAAATGACAACATTGCCAAACAACTGAACTTCTTGCTGAAATCCAAAAATCTTGTCAAACACGTTATCCACCCAACTCACAAGATTGGACACACTTTAGACTTATTGATTACAAGGGCCAATAAAATAAATGTTTATGATTAAATCTGTGACCATTCTGTTCATTCCGACCATGTTGGTTTACTCTACTCAACAAATCTTCACAATCCCCAACCATCAACCATTCGAATCAAGTGCCGAAAATGGAAGGATATCGATATTGATTCCTTTACAGCCGATGTTAAGTCATCACTCGATTCAGTAACGTCAGACTCATTACCGGATGCAGTTAACACCTACAACCAAGCTCTCACTGACATACTGGATAAGCATGCTCCACAAAAAACAAGGACAGTAACCATGCGCAAACAAGCGCCCGGTACAATGGCGACATTAGATCAGCCAAGCAAAAGCGACGGAAACTGAAGAAGAAAATGAGGAAAACACAGCTGACCATTGATCAACAGATACATGCTGAACAACGCAACAAAGTGAACAAACTAATTGAAGATGCAAAGAGAAATTACTTCACATCCAAAATTAATGAGGCAAAAAATCAAAAAGAAGTTTTCCAGGTTGGAAACCAGTTGCTCTTCAAGAACAAACAACGAGCACTTCCTTCTCATTCATCAACTGAGAAGTTAGCCTCTTCTTTCATCAGTTTCTTCACGGACAAGATTCTCAATATCAGAAACATCTTGAGTACATATCTGGACGAATGTGCGCTCAGTGCAGCTCGTGAGGAGACAGTCATATCTGTACATACTCACTTGACATGCTTTGCACCAACCACTGAGAATGAAATCAGTATTTTAATTGCAAAAAGTACAGCTAAATCGTGTTCTCTCGACCCTTGTCCAACATGGCTTAATAAAAACAGCCCACAGGCCGTCATACCAACTATTACATCCATAGTGAACCAGTCACTAAGTCAATGCCAGTTATCATCGTCAGTGAAGGAAGCACTAATAACACCTCTTTTAAAGAAGTCAAAATTGGAACCAAATGTCTTTAAGAACTATCGTCCAGTTTCAAATCTGCCATTTCTTTCCAAATTGATAGAGCGTGTTGTAGCAAACCAGCTGAAACAACACCTCCTGGACAACAGTCTTGGTGATATCATGCAGTCAGCATACAAAATAGGGCACAGAACAGAAACAGCTTTGCTGCGTGTGCAGAATGACCTTCTGCATATTGTTGATTCCAAGGGAGCGGCATTTCTTGTCCTCTTGGATCTATCAGCGGCATTTGACACAATAGACCATTCCACTCTCTTGGAAACTCTCCAGTTACGTCTTGGAGTCACTGGCGTTATCACGGTTTCAATCGTATCTCACAGGACGCAAGCAATGGTCTGAGAACAGAGAATTAAGGTTTGGAGTGCCACAAGGCTCAGTCCTAGGCCCAATCCTATTCACTGTATATACCATTGCCGTTGGTGATATAGCCCGAGCCCACAATCTCAGCTATCATCTCTATGCTGATGATACTCAGCTGTATCTCGGATTCAAGCCACAAACTGCATCTTCTGTAAAGAATACCCTGTATGCAATAACAAATTGCATAGCTGAGATCAAGTATTGGATGAACAGTAATTTTCTAAAATTGAACGATGACAAAACTGAGATTCTCATCGTCAGCTCCAAACAGGCAAAATAAAAATTCAAGGTCCCTGGAGTTCAAATTGGAGACACGTTTGTTCAACCAAATAGCCATGCTCGAAATCTAGGTGTCATCTTTGACTCAACATTAAGCATGGAAAATCACGTCAGTAACATCTGCAAATCTGCATATTTCCACCTAAGGAACATCAGACAGATTAGCAGGTACATGGACACACCATCAGTAAAATGCCTAAACCATGCATTTGTGACATCACGTCTAGACTACTGCAACAGTCTACTCTATGGAATACAGCAGAAGTACACGGACAAGTTACAGTGTGTTCAAAACACAGCTGCCCGGCTCATAACACGCACACATATGTATGTGCACAGAACACCAGTCCTGAAGGACTTACTCTGGCTCGCTGTAAAAGACAGAGTTGTATTCAAACTTTTTGTGTTTGTTTATGAGTTCATTAATGGGCTTGCTCCATTCTATCTCCAGGAATAGTCAACCTTCTCAAGACTGGAAGGTCACTCAGATCAGCTAGTTAGCAAAGCTTATATGTTCCATCTGTCCGAACCACAACATACGGGGACAGAACATTTAGCAGAGCGGTGCTGTACTCTGGAATAGATTACCTGAAAATGTCAGAATATCGGAAAATATCAACAGTTTCTGATCTTGTCTCAAAACCATCCTCTTCAAACGAGCATTCCACTAAGCGCACATGATCAAGACTGTGGATATGTAGCGCTATACAAATGTCTAATTTGATTTGATTTTGATTGATTTGAAATACAATCTGGACCAAACAATCCAGTTATCAACATGATGAGCATCATTCTACGCAATTGGGATATGCTAACATGTGTCTACCAAATAAGCGAGCCTGACCATCCGATCCGGTTAGTCGCCTCTTACAACAAGCATGGGTTACTGAAGACAAGTTTGAACATGGATCTTCACGGTTCGATTACAAAGGAAACAAAGCGTTACATGTCTTGTTGTAATACTTTAATGTAAAAAATAATTATAATCTTCATTCATCAAGCAGCGTAGGCCAAAGCCCTACCCAACGTTACAGATAATATAGATTGAAAGAATTTCAATATATAGTCTCTATAAGTAGTATAAAAAACGACATTTTATGTGGGAACGTTCATTTTGATAGGAAGTATAAGCGTTTACAAACTTTATAAAGACAGACATCCTTTGAACGCACCACCATTTCTTTTGATCACCATCCCTAAACACAACGCATGGAATGCACGTGCACAACGCAGTAGCCCCACACACACGCATGGGGTGTCATTCTTGATTTTGACGGTTTTCAAGGAGGTCTATAAATCACTGTAGACCATTAATTTTGACAATCAATTTGCATCTGTTTATCACATAGTTGTTAGTGTTTGGTGTTTGGTGGAATCACACACTACTGAATGAAAACATGCAAATTCCACGTCATCCACCAATCATCTTTCAAGAGCGATTACTGTACAAACAATCAAAACTATTCACAATTCACATATCAACATTGATTGACTCCGATATATCTCCCAATTCCTTCAATCGTAAATGAAAAAAAATGTTCTCCTACTTTTTGTAAGAGTATATTTACATCTCAAATAATGATATCGACTACAAACTATTACAAAACATCATTCATTTTCTCTACTAGCATGCTGTGATTGTTTATGCCCACATGGGCATTGTTCATGTCCCTTTCGTTTTCTTTGAAGATATGAGTGATGGTGCCGTTCCACTAACCGATCTTAGCCCTACGCCAATCGTAAACCCCTAAAATCCCAATCTTAGCGTGACGTTACGATCGGCATACCGTTCCACTAACCAATCTTACCCAAGTCAATCGTAAAGTTAAGATTCAAAGTCTAAGTTGCTCATGACCAACTTAGGATAGCTAAAATCAATCGTAGAGAAACCAAAATGGTGGCTTTCCTATTCTATGTGAAAAATAAGAGGGAGCATTTCACCGTGAGCGTCCCCGAAAATGCCCCATGAAATGAAATTGTATATGTCTGTGATGTAAACAAACACTGCACTGAAGCCTTACAAATGTCAGGCCAGTCTGACCACTGTCGGTGTAACACATTTGTACAATATTGCAACGTCATAGTTAAGAATAGGGACAGCCGTGAAGTGAACAATGTTCTGAAGAAAAAGATACAAATATGTTGATTTCACTGCACATATTTGGTGGGGGATTCTAAAGGCAGGCCGCGTGTTATTCAAGACCACGGACAGATTCTACACACGTTATAGCCTCCTCACGCCTTGTTTATTCTGCTTGACAAGGTTCAGGCGCATATTAAAAGCTCTGACACAATTGACATTTTTAAAGTTCAGACTTAAAACCTGTTCTCAGTATATTACTTATAATCTCGGCTGTAAATACTCTCGAGTAAATTATCTGTACATAGCGCTTTGAGCATGCCCCAGGATGTGGAATAGGCGCACTATAAATATGCATTTATTATTATTATATTATGCCTGATACCCTGCGTTCACACGCACTTGCACCTGAAACCAAGGTGCTCACTACCCTAATATTTTGCTCTAGGTTTTTTCTCCACGTTTACACTTGGTTGGAAAAATACCCATGAAGGACCTGGTTAGAATATTGAACTTCAATAACCCATGCTTGTCGAAAGAGGCCACTAACGGGATCGGGTGGTCAGGCTCGCTGACTTGGTTGACACATGTCATCAGTTCCAAAATGCGCAGATCGATGCTCATGCTGTTGATCACTGGATTGTCTGGTCCAGACTCGATTATTTATAGCTAAGATACATAGCGTTCACTAACATGAACGCTCATGTTAGTGAACGCTATGCATCTTAGCTAGGTTATTTAGAGACCGCCGCCATATAGCTGGACTATTGCTGAGTGCGGCGTAAATCTAAACTCACTCACTCATTCAGTTGGTTCGTAAACTAATTCCATCATTTGCTAGACTATGCAAAGGGAGATAACTCGTGCCTCGCATTCCTCTATCTCGCGCACGAAAGAGTCACGATCTAAGCTTGGATCGGATCGTAAGATCGGGACCGGCTAGGATCGGCCTAAGATCGGTTAGTGGAGCGGGTGTAACTTTTAGCTAAGACGATTGTAAAATTGGCGTAACTTGCTAAGATTGATCTTAGATAAGATTGGTTAGTGGAACGGCACCCTGGTGCTTTATGAGGATGAATTATAAATTTTCTAATTACTTCACATTGGCATACATCTCGGTAAAATATCTGTTTATTTCCATTCCTTTATGGCTGAGAAGTGATAATGCATGCACTATGTTTGGTACCAGTAGTCATTTTACGCCATTAAGCTTCCTGGGTGCCGTTCCGCTAACCGATCTTAGCCCTACGCCAATCGTAAACCCCTAAAATCCCAATCTTAGCGTGACGTTACGATCGGCATACCGTTCCACTAACCAATCTTACCCAAGTCAATCGTAAAGTTAAGATTCAAAGTCTAAGTTGCTCATGACCAACTTAGGATAGCTAAAATCAATCGTAGAGAAACCAAAATGGTGGCTTTCCTATTCTATGTGAAAAATAAGAGCGAGCATTTCACCGTGAGTGTCCCCGAAAATGCCCCATGAACTGAAATTGTATATGTCTGTGATGTAAACAAACACTGCACTGAAGCCTTACAAATGTCAGGCCAGTCTGACCACTGTCGTCATGGGAACACAACCGAGCGAGTCGGTGTAACAATTTTGTACAACAATATTGCAACGTCATGGTTAGCAATAAGGACGGGTCGTGAAGTGAACAGTGTTCTGAAACAAAAAGATACAAATATGTTTGATTTCAAGTTCGCTTATTTGGTGGGGGATTCTAAAGGCAGGCCGCGTGTTATTCAAGACCACGGACAGATTCTACATACGTTATAGCCTCCTCACGCCTTGTTTATTCTGCTTGACAAGGTTCAGGCACATATTAAAAGCTCTGACACAATTGACATTTTTAAAGTTCAGACTTAAAACCTGTTCTCAGTATATTACTTATAATCTCGGCTGTAAATACTCTCGAGTAAATTATCTGTACATAGCGCTTTGAGCATGCCCCAGGATGTGGAATAGGCGCACTATAAATATGCATTTATTATTATTATATTATGCCTGATACCCTGCGTTCACACGCACTAGCACCTGAAACCAAGGTGCTCACTACCCTAATATTTTGCTCTAGGTTTTTTTCTCCACGTTTACACTTGGTTGGAAAAATACCCATGAAGGACCTGGTTAGAATATTGAACTTCAATAACCCATGCTTGTCGAAAGACGCCACTAACGGGATCGGGTGGTTAGGCTCGCTGACTTGGTTGACACATGTCATCAGTTCCAAAATGCGCAGATCGATGCTCATGCTGTTGATCACTGGATTGTCTGGTCCAGACTCGATTATTTATAGCTAAGATACATAGCGTTCACTAACATGAACGCTCATGTTAGTGAACGCTATGCATCTTAGCTAGGTTATTTAGAGTCACGATCTAAGCTTGGATCGGATCGTAAGATCGGGACCGGCTAGGATCGGCCTAAGATCGGTTAGTGGAGCGGGTGTAACTTTTAGCTAAGACGATTGTAAAATTGGCGTAACTTGCTAAGATTGATCTTAGATAAGATCGGTTAGTGGAACGGCACCCTGTTCTTTCTTGAGAATATGTATTGCCTTCACAGTTTTACAAATGATGAATTTGTAGATGCAATATGGCCCGCGTTCGAAAATATCACAAAACTTATTAAATTTCAGATTCACTGATTTTTTAAATAGTTTTTTTTTACCTAAGTAGATCCAGTGTATGTTTTATAAAGTAATAGTTTAGTTCGGCCTTGACAAGACAGGGCAAGATAAAAAGCAATTCCGACTACTAACGGAAAGGTGAGATTTGTAAATTGAAGAGCAGTTAATTTTAAAACTTGGGACATCTAAATTTTTTTACCAGGCCATCGGGTTGGCTAGCTGTAGACCGTCCGTCAGAATTCTAGCCCGTCGCAATATACAGCACCATACAGGTAACGGATATAGTAAGGCTCTATTTGTCGTTCACCAACACCGTCAGCAATATTTCAGGTATATCCTGACAATCTGTACCTAATGGTTCCTGGGCCGACTTATGTGCGACGTCCTGTGTGGCTTGGGAACAATGGTACTGACTAAGCTAACGAGCTAGCATATCGGAGTTAGTAGCCTGCACGTCATTGTACTGTGAGGAGACGGCCAATGAAATCAGTTTCGTCACAAAATCAAGACTGATTATACTCAGGTTTTAAGGTTTTTAGATAACCTGACAGACAGACAGACAGTTTATTTGAGTCTCAAAACAGTAAAACCTTGAGCCAATTTTTAAAGATTTATTTTATGAGAGACTATATAACATATACAAATAAATACTATAAAAATATAAGATATAAAATACATATTTACACAACCAAGCTAAGAGTATAAAAGGGCATGTCGCTACCGTAACAAAAGAGAGCAGGTTTTGGGCTGTATTAAGAGACACTTGTGGATTGGACAGTAAAAATCTAATCTTAGCAGCGTCACTAACTGACATAAAGCTAACTGTAAACTGCTCACATTTACTAAAAAGGACATCTCTTTCTGAAGATTATAGTGGAAAGTGCAGTAAAACATGGCATTCATCTTCAATAAAATATTTACAGTAAATCATGTTCTTTCCTCCAATTATATCGCCCAGTTTCAATTCTTAGAGGAGCAACACCTGTTCACTAAGATTAGGGACGGTGGTTAAAGTGTTCGCCTGTGACGCCGAAGACCCGGGTTCGATTCTCCAGATGGGTTCAGTCTGTTATGCCCATTTCTGGTGCCCCCCTCCATGATATTGCTGGAATATTGCTAACAGGCGCGTAAAAATAAATTCACTCACTACACCGATATTAAGCTATCCAGCCTGCATGACATATACATCTTTAAACATTAATGTTGGTCAACAAAGAATGAAGTTTGGGATGGGTCGACGTTTGGTAGGGTAGAGGGGTGCACAGATGGTCCCTGGTCGGGGTGGTGGTAGGGGAGGGAGTAGGGAGCTGGCGGGTCCGGGCGAGACACCAACACACTAGTCTGAGACCCAGCTGGCGGTAAATAGGTCATGGGTACTACCATCCTGTTCTCGTCCATTGCACGACATTGGTGTACTGCAGAAAAAAGTGTTGGTTGAGTTATTTCGTCTTCCTCTTGTTGTTCTTGTTGGTCGACACTGATTGTCAGTCCAGCCAGCCAGCATGAATATCCCTCCGTAGAGAGCCATGGCACATCCGGCAGAGCCTACACCCACGCCCCAGTACAGGAACATGATTTCTTGACCGAAGATGTATATAATACATGTTGCTGCCCCGAACAATCCTGAAATAATAATGATAACAACTATAAGAACAACAATATAAATTAGTGAGATTAAGAAAACGCTAAATAGACACCTTAACTCTTATGCTATATTATTACCTCGGTCAACGGTTCAATGTACCCTTCAAATGCATTTTTTAAGCGCCTGGGTAGCTTGTGATGAGCTGGTGAGCAAGACAGATTTGGGTTAAACATAATCATAACCGTCCATTTGTATGGCGTTGTCACCATGATGATTATGACGTTCAAAGCCCATTACTAGCCCTTTCAATATAATCCATTGGTGCACATAGGATCCCCGTCTGTTCGTACACTGTACCCATCCGATCCTTACAGGCCCATTCTTACTTAGGGTTACTGGGTAAGCGTTCTGTTCCTGAGTGCTTTATATTCATCTAATAGACACGAGAATTCCAAATGAATTAAAAGACCGAACTTCCCATCCCCTGATGTTGTAACACGGTTCAACCCATGCGTTTTTTATGATCTACCCTATCATTTCCATCAGAGGCCAGAGCGGATCAGCTTGTCTGGAAAACGATCCGGGGTATTACGCACATTTCATAATAGTAAAAGTTACGGATCCCGTAACAGACTTCGGGAACGTTTGGTACAAGTCTAAATAGGGAATCTTTTTCGTCACTAATGCATCATTTGTCTTCCACATATTTTTTTTAAAGCTTTGCTGAGGCCTTGAATGTTGTAACCTTCATCGATCAACTTCTGAGCAAGAATCGTATGATGCCGTTTGGAATCCTATTGAAAAGTGCATGCATGGTGGTACTTCAACAATTGTGAAATGTAAACACCAAAGGTTGGAGCTGTTAGGATGCTGCTCGACATGAAGGGAAAGTTGACTTTTGGAAAGTTGAAATCATCTCTTTGTCGTACAGTCTCGTTCAGAGTTGTCGGGGGCTCTTTATGCACAGATCTAAATGTGGAAGGCATAAGCTGGTCCAATGTTTCAAGTTCAGGTGGGTCAATCAATGGAAGAAAATTGGCCAATTGATGCTTTTTGATCAACATTAGATTGTTGATGGTCGTGAAGCTTAGGTTAAATTGGACAAGTTACCTCGTTTCTCATTTCAAGGTCTTTGATCGAACAATTAATGTAGTGACGTTTACATATACTGGTATGTATATGTCATGCAGGCTGGATAGCTTAATATCGGTGTTGTGAGTGAATTTATTTTTACGCGCCTGTTAGCAATATTCCAGCAATATCATGGAGGGGGGCACCAGAAATGGGCATAACAGACTGAACCCATCTGGAGAATCGAACCCGGGTCTTTGACGTCACAAGCGAACACTTTAACCACAAGGGCACCCCACCGTCCCTAATCTTAGTGAACAGGTGTTGCTCCTCTAAGAGTTGAAACTGGGCGATATAACTGGAGGAAAGAACATGATTTACTGTAAATATTTTATTGAAGATGAATGCCATGTTAGCTTTATGTCAGTTAGTGACGCTGATAAGATTAGATTGTTACTGTCCAATCCACAAGTGTCTCTTAATACAGCCAAAACCTGCTCTCTTTTGTTACGGTAGCGACATGCCCTTTTATACTCTTAGCTTGGTTGTGTAAATATGTATTTTATATCTTATATTTTTATAGTATTTATTTGTATATGTTATATAGTCTCTCATAAAATAAGTCTTTAAAAATTGGCTCAAGGTTTTACTGTTTTGAGACTCAAATAAATTGTCTGTCTGTCTGTCAGGTTATCTAAAAACCTTAAAACCTGAGTATAATCAGTCTTGATTTTGTGACGAAACTGATTTCATTGGCCGTCTCCTCACAGTACAATGACGTGCAGGCTACTAACTCCGATATGCTAGCTCGTTAGCTTAGTCAGTACCATTGTTCCCAAGCCACACAGGACGTTGCACATAAGTCGGCCCAGGAACCATTAGGTACAGATTGTCAGGATATACCTAAAATATTGCTGACGGTGTTGGTGAACGACAAATAGAGCCTTACTATATCCGTTACCTGTATGGTGCTGTATATTACGATGGGCTAAAATTCTGACGGACGGTCTACAGTTAGCCAGCCCGATGGCCTGGTAAAAACTTTAGATGTCCCAAGATTTAAAATTAACTGCTCTTCAATTTACAAATCTCACCTTTCCGTTAGTAGTCGGAATTGCATTTTGTCTTGCCCTGTCTTGTCAAGGCCGAACTAAACTATTACTTTATAAAACATACACTGTATCTACTTAGGTAAAAATAAACTATTTAAAAAATCAGTGAAACTGAAATTTAATACGTTTTCTGATATTTTCGAACGCGGGCCATATTGCATCTACAAATTCATCATTTGTAAAACTGTGAAGGCAATACATATTCTCAAGAAAGAACAGGAAGCTTAATGGCGTAAAATGACTACTGGTACCAAACATAGTGCATGCATTATCACTTCTCAGCCGAACATAAAGGAATGGAAATAAACAGATATTTTACCGAGATGTATGCCAATGTCAAGTAATTAGAAAATTTATAATTTATATCCTCATAAAGCACCAGCACTCATATCTTCAAAGAAAACGAAAGGGACATGAACAATGCCCATGTGGGCATGAACAATCACAGTATGCTAGAAGAGAAAATGAATGATGTTTTGTAATAGTTTGTAGTCGATATCATTATTTGAGATGTAAATATACTCTTACAAAAAGTAGGAAAACATTTTTTTTCATTTACGATTGAAAGAATTGGGAGATATATCGGAGTCAATCAATGTTGATATGTGAATTGTGAATAGTTTTGATTGTTTGTACAGTAATCGCTCTTGAAAGATGATTGGTGGATGACGTGGAATTTGCATGTTTTCATTCAGTAGTGTGTGATTCCACCAAACACCAAACACTAACAACTATGTGATAAACAGATGCAAATTGATTGTCAAAATTAATGGTCTACAGTGATTTATAAACCTCCTTGAAAACCGTCAAAATCAAGAATGACACCCCATGCATGTGTGTGGGGCTACTGCGTTGTGCACGTGCATTCCATGCGTTGTGTTTAGGGATGGTGATCAAAAGAAATGGTGGTGCGTTCAAAGGATGTCTGTCTTTATAAAGTTTGTAAACGCTTATACTTCCTATTCAAAATGAACGTTCCCACATAATATGTCGTTTTTTACACTACTTATAGAGACTATATATTGAAATTCTTTCAATCTATATTATCTGTAACGTTGGGTAGGGCTTTGGCCTACGCTGCTTGATGAATGAAGATTATAATTATTTTTTTACATTAAAGTATTACAACAAGACATGTAACACTTTGTTTCCTTTGTAATCGAACCGCGAAGATCCATGTTCAAACTTGTCTTCAGTAACCCATGCTTGTTGTAAGAGGCGACTAACCGGATCGGATGGTCAGGCTCGCTTATTTGGTAGACACATGTTAGCATATCCCAATTGCGTAGAATGATGCTCATCATGTTGATAACTGGATTGTTTGGTCCAGATTGTATTTCAAATCAATCAAAATCAAATCAAATTAGACATTTGTATAGC
The DNA here is from genome assembly GCF_003918875.1 of Haliotis rubra. Classification (NCBI taxonomy): domain Eukaryota; kingdom Metazoa; phylum Mollusca; class Gastropoda; order Lepetellida; family Haliotidae; genus Haliotis; species Haliotis rubra. The sequence goes on along the minus strand of NW_025765355.1, from coordinate 30,348 downwards.
GCTACATATCCACACTCTTGATCATGTGCGCTTAGTGGAATGCTCGTTTGAAGAGGATGGTTTTGAGACAAGATCAGAAACTGTTTGAATACAACTCAGCACCGGCTCTGCTAAATGTTCTGTCCCCGTATGTTGTGGTTCGGACAGATGGAACATATAAGCTTTGCTGACTAGCTGATCTGAGTGACCTTCCAGTCTTGAGAAGGTTGACTATTCCTGGAGATAGAATGGAGCAAGCCCATTAATGAACTTATAAACAAACACAAAAAGTTTGAATACAACTCTGTCTTTTACAGCGAGCCAGAGTAAGTCCTTCAGGACTGGTGTTCTGTGCACATACATATGTGTGCGTGTTATGAGCCGGGCAGCTGTGTTTTGAACACACTGTAACTTGTCCGTGTACTTCTGCTGTATTCCATAGAGTAGACTGTTGCAGTAGTCTAGACGTGATGTCACAAATGCATGGTTTAGGCATTTTACTGATGGTGTGTCCATGTACCTGCTAATCTGTCTGATGTTCCTTAGGTGGAAATATGCAGATTTGCAGATGTTACTGACGTGATTTTCCATGCTTAATGTTGAGTCAAAGATGACACCTAGATTTCGAGCATGGCTATTTGGTTGAACAAATGTGTCTCCAATTTGAACTCCAGGGACCTTGAATTTTGATTTTGCCTGTTTGGAGCTGACGATGAGAATCTCAGTTTTGTCATCGTTCAATTTTAGAAAATTACTGTTCATCCAATACTTGATCTCAGCTATGCAATTTGTTATTGCCTACAGGGTATTCTTTACAGAAGATGCAGTTTGTGGCTTGAATCCGAGATACAGCTGAGTATCATCAGCATAGAGATGATAGCTGAGATTGTGGGCTCGGGCTATATCACCAACGGCAATGGTATATACAGTGAATAGGATTGGGCCTAGGACTGAGCCTTGTGGCACTCCAAACCTTAATTCTCTGTTCTCAGACCATTGCTTGCGTCCTGTGAGATACGATTGAAACCGTGATAACGCCAGTGACTCCAAGACGTAACTGGAGAGTTTCCAAGAGAGTGGAATGGTCTATTGTGTCAAATGCCGCTGATAGATCCAAGAGGACAAGAAATGCCGCTCCCGAATCAACAATATGCAGAAGGTCATTCTGCACACGCAGCAAAGCTGTTTCTGTGCTGTGCCCTATTTTGTATGCTGACTGCATGATATCACCAAGACTGTTGTCCAGGAGGTGTTGTTTCAGCTGGTTTGCTACAACACGCTCTATCAATTTGGAAAGAAATGGCAGATTTGAAACTGGACGATAGTTCTTAAAGACATTTGGTTCCAATTTTGGCTTCTTTAAAAGAGGTGTTATTAGTGCTTCCTTCACTGTCCTTGTTTTTTGTGGAGCATGCTCATCCAGTATGTCAGTGAGAGCTTGGTTGTAGGTGTTAACTGCATCCGGTAATGAGTCTGACGTTACTGAATCGAGTGATGACTTAACATCGGCTGTAAAGGAATCAATATCGATATCCTTCCATTTTCGGCACTTGATTCGAATGGTTGATGGTTGGGGATTGTGAAGATTTGTTGAGCAGAGTAAACCAACATGGTCGGAATGAACAGAATGGTCACAGATTTAATCATAAACATTTATTTCATTGGCCCTTGTAATCAATAAGTCTAAAGTGTGTCCATTCTTGTGAGTTGGGTGGATAACGTGTTTGACAAGATTTTTGGATTTCAGCAAGAAGTTCAGTTGTTTGGCAATGTTGTCATTTGTTTTGTCAACATGAATGTTGAAATCTCAACAAATGGTTAACTTTCCGCCCTGGTTGTTCAACTTGTCAGTGAAGTCTTCAAATTCTGTGAAGAATGTGCTTATTAGATTTGACTTTGGTGGTCTGTAAACATCACTAAAGTTGACGGTTTCATTGCAGATGTTTAATTTTGTAGAAGCACTTAAAAGAATTCACAGTTCGATGATTGACCACTATTTACATACTTCCGCCATATAGCTGGAACATTGCTGTGTGTAGTAAACACACAAACAAACCTGATGATATGGGCTAATTATTCACAACTGACCTGGTTGATACTCCATGCAGTAAGAGGCAAATAACCAGATCGGGTGGTCAGACTCTCATCGAAATTCCAGTGGCATAGATTGATCCTCACGATGGCAGTTTCAGTCCAGACTCAATTATTTGCAAACCGGCGTTTATGGAATATCTGAAAGAAGTTTCGGATACCTATGACATTTGTGTGACTGCCGGTTGGGTAGGACATGTATCACGTAAGCAAACGTTACTGAACTATAATGGGAATGTGTATTTCTATAAAAGATCCACTGATACACTTCTAGACGGGTATTTTGCCCATTACATTCAGTGATCCACTGAAACACTTCTCGACAGGTATTTTACACTTTACATTCAGTGGTCCACTGATACACTTCTAGACGGGTATTTTGTCCATTACATTCAGTGATCCACTGATACACTTCTCGACAGGTATTTTGTCCATTACATTCAGTGGTCCACTGATACACTTCTAGGCGGGTATTTTGCCTATTACATTCAGTGATCCGTTGATACACTTCTTGACGGGTATTTTGTCCATTACATTCAGTGATCCACTGATACACTTCTAGACGGGTATTTTGTCCATTACATTCAGTGATCCACTGATACGCTTCTAGACGGATATTTTGTCCATTACATTCAGTGATCCACTGATACACTTCTTGACGGATATTTTGGCCATTACATTCAATGATCCGTTGATATACTTCTAGACGGGCATTTTGGCCATTACATTCAGTGATCCACTGATACACTTCTAGACGGGTATTTTGTCCGTTACATTCAGTGATCCACTGATACACTTCTTTGACGGATATTTTGTCCATTACACTAAGTGATCCGTTGATATACTTCTAGACGAGTATTTTGTCCATTACATTCAGTGATCCGTTGATATACTTCTTGATCCACTGATACACCTCTAGACGGGTATTTTGTCCATTACATTCAGTGATCCACTGATACGCTTCTAGACGGACATTTTGTCCATTACATTCAGTGATCCACTGATACACTTCTTGACGGATATTTTGGCCATTACATTCAATGATCCGTTGATATACTTCTAGACGGGTATTTTGTCCATTACATTCAGTGATCCGTTGATATACTTCTTGATCCACTGATACACCTCTAGAAGGGTATTTTGTCCATTACATTCAGTGATCCACTGATACACTTCTTGACGGTTATTTTGTCCATTACATTCAGTGATCCACTGATACACTTCTTGACGGATATTTTGTCCATTACATTCAATGATCCGTTGATATACTTCTAGACGGGTATTTTGTCCATTACATTCAGTGATCCGTTGATATACTTCTCGATCCACTGATACACCTCTAGACGGGTATTTTACACTTTACATTCAGTGGTCCACTGATACACTTCTAGACGGGTATTTTGTCCATTACATTCAGTGATCCACTGATACACTTCTCGACAGGTATTTTGTCCATTACATTCAGTGGTCCACTGATACACTTCTAGGCGGGTATTTTGCCTATTACATTCAGTGATCCGTTGATACACTTCTTGACGGGTATTTTGTCCATTACATTCAGTGATCCACTGATACACTTCTAGACGGGTATTTTGTCCATTACATTCAGTGATCCACTGATACGCTTCTAGACGGATATTTTGTCCATTACATTCAGTGATCCACTGATACACTTCTTGACGGATATTTTGGCCATTACATTCAATGATCCGTTGATATACTTCTAGACGGGCATTTTGGCCATTACATTCAGTGATCCACTGATACACTTCTAGACGGGTATTTTGTCCGTTACATTCAGTGATCCACTGATACACTTCTTTGACGGATATTTTGTCCATTACACTAAGTGATCCGTTGATATACTTCTAGACGAGTATTTTGTCCATTACATTCAGTGATCCGTTGATATACTTCTTGATCCACTGATACACCTCTAGACGGGTATTTTGTCCATTACATTCAGTGATCCACTGATACGCTTCTAGACGGACATTTTGTCCATTACATTCAGTGATCCACTGATACACTTCTTGACGGATATTTTGGCCATTACATTCAATGATCCGTTGATATACTTCTAGACGGGTATTTTGTCCATTACATTCAGTGATCCGTTGATATACTTCTTGATCCACTGATACACCTCTAGAAGGGTATTTTGTCCATTACATTCAGTGATCCACTGATACACTTCTTGACGGTTATTTTGTCCATTACATTCAGTGATCCACTGATACACTTCTTGACGGATATTTTGTCCATTACATTCAATGATCCGTTGATATACTTCTAGACGGGTATTTTGTCCATTACATTCAGTGATCCGTTGATATACTTCTCGATCCACTGATACACCTCTAGACGGGTATTTTGTCCATTACATTCAGTGATCCACTGATACACTTCTTGACGGTTATTTTGTCCATTACATTCAGTGATCCGTTGATATACTTCTAGACGGGTATTTTGTCCATTACATTCAGTGATCCACTGATACACTTCTCAACAGGTATTTTGTCCATTACATTCAGTGATCCACTGATACACTTCTTGACGGGTATTTTGTCCATTACATTCAGTGATCCACTGATACACTTCTAGACGGGTATTTTGTCCGTTACATTCAGTGTTCCACTGATACACTTCTAGACGGGTATTTTGTCCATTACATTCAGTGATCCACTGATACACTTCTAGACGGGTATTTTGTCCATTACATTCAGTGATCCACTGATACACTTTTAGACGGGTATTTTGCCCATTACATTCAGTGATCCACTGATACACTTCTCGACAGGTATTTTGTCCATTACATTCAGTGATCCACTGATACACTTCTAGACGGGTATTTTGGCCATTACATTCAGTGTTCCACTGATACACTTCTAGACGGGTATTTTGTCCATTACATTCAGTGATCCACTGATACACTTCTAGACGGGTATTTTGTCCATTACATTCAGTGATCCACTGATACACTTCTCGGCAGGTATTTTGTCCATTACATTCAGTGGTCCACTGATACACTTCTAGGCGGGTATTTTGCCTATTACATTCAGTGATCCGTTGATACACTTCTTGACGGGTATTTTGTCCATTACATTCAGTGATCCACTGATACACTTCTAGACGGGTATTTTGTCCATTACATTCAGTGATCCACTGATACGCTTCTAGACGGATATTTTGTCCATTACATTCAGTGATCCACTGATACACTTCTTGACGGATATTTTGGCCATTACATTCAATGATCCGTTGATATACTTCTTGACGGGTATTTTGGCCATTACATTCAGTGATCCACTGATACACTTCTAGACGGATATTTTGTCCGTTACATTCAGTGATCCACTGATACACTTCTTTGACGGATATTTTGTCCTTTACATTAAGTGATCCGTTGATATACTTCTAGACGGGTATTTTGTCCATTACATTCAGTGATCCGTTGATATACTTCTTGATCCACTGATACACCTCTAGACGGGTATTTTGTCCATTACATTCAGTGATCCACTGATACGCTTCTAGACGGATATTTTGTCCATTACATTCAGTGATCCACTGATACACTTCTTGACGGATATTTTGTCCATTACATTCAGTGATCCGTTGATATACTTCTAGACGGGTATTTTGTCCATTACATTCAGTGATCCGTTGATATACTTCTTGATCCACTGATACACCTCTAGAAGGGTATTTTGTCCATTACATTCAGTGATCCACTGATACACTTCTTGACGGTTATTTTGTCCATTACATTCAGTGATCCACTGATACACTTCTTGACGGATATTTTGTCCATTACATTCAATGATCCGTTGATATACTTCTAGACGGGTATTTTGTCCATTACATTCAGTGATCCGTTGATATACTTCTCGATCCACTGATACACCTCTAGACGGGTATTTTACACTTTACATTCAGTGGTCCACTGATACACTTCTAGACGGGTATTTTGTCCATAACATTCAGTGATCCACTGATACACTTCTCGACAGGTATTTTGTCCATTACATTCAGTGGTCCACTGATACACTTCTAGGCGGGTATTTTGCCTATTACATTCAGTGATCCGTTGATACACTTCTTGACGGGTATTTTGTCCATTACATTCAGTGATCCACTGATACACTTCTAGACGGGTATTTTGTCCATTACATTCAGTGATCCACTGATACGCTTCTAGACGGATATTTTGTCCATTACATTCAGTGATCCACTGATACACTTCTTGACGGATATTTTGGCCATTACATTCAATGATCCGTTGATATACTTCTAGACGGGCATTTTGGCCATTACATTCAGTGATCCACTGATACACTTCTAGACGGGTATTTTGTCCGTTACATTCAGTGATCCACTGATACACTTCTTTGACGGATATTTTGTCCATTACACTAAGTGATCCGTTGATATACTTCTAGACGAGTATTTTGTCCATTACATTCAGTGATCCGTTGATATACTTCTTGATCCACTGATACACCTCTAGACGGGTATTTTGTCCATTACATTCAGTGATCCACTGATACGCTTCTAGACGGACATTTTGTCCATTACATTCAGTGATCCACTGATACACTTCTTGACGGATATTTTGGCCATTACATTCAATGATCCGTTGATATACTTCTAGACGGGTATTTTGTCCATTACATTCAGTGATCCGTTGATATACTTCTTGATCCACTGATACACCTCTAGAAGGGTATTTTGTCCATTACATTCAGTGATCCGTTGATACACTTCTTGACGGTTATTTTGTCCATTACATTCAGTGATCCACTGATACACTTCTTGACGGATATTTTGTCCATTACATTCAATGATCCGTTGATATACTTCTAGACGGGTATTTTGTCCATTACATTCAGTGATCCGTTGATATACTTCTCGATCCACTGATACACCTCTAGACGGGTATTTTGTCCATTACATTCAGTGATCCACTGATACACTTCTTGACGGTTATTTTGTCCATTACATTCAGTGATCCGTTGATATACTTCTAGACGGGTATTTTGTCCATTACATTCAGTGATCCACTGATACACTTCTCAACAGGTATTTTGTCCATTACATTCAGTGATCCACTGATACACTTCTTGACGGGTATTTTGTCCATTACATTCAGTGATCCACTGATACACTTCTAGACGGGTATTTTGTCCGTTACATTCAGTGTTCCACTGATACACTTCTAGACGGGTATTTTGTCCATTACATTCAGTGATCCACTGATACACTTCTAGACGGGTATTTTGTCCATTACATTCAGTGATCCACTGATACACTTCTAGACGGGTATTTTGCCCATTACATTCAGTGATCCACTGATACACTTCTCGACAGGTATTTTGTCCATTACATTCAGTGATCCACTGATACACTTCTTGACGGGTATTTTGGCCATTACATTCAGTGTTCCACTGATACACTTCTAGACGGGTATTTTGTCCATTACATTCAGTGATCCACTGATACACTTCTAGACGGAAATTTTGTCCATTACATTCAGTGATCCGTTGATATACTTCTAGACGGGTATTTTGTCCATTACATTCAGTGATCCGTTGATATACTTCTTGATCCACTGATACACCTCTAGACGGGTATTTTGTCCATTACATTCAGTGATCCACTGATACACTTCTTGACGGTTATTTTGTCCATTACATTCAGTGATCCGTTGATATATTTCTAGACGGGTATTTTGTCCATTACATTCAGTGATCCACTGATACACTTCTCGACAGGTATTTTGTCCATTACATTCAGTGATCCACTGATAAACTTCTAGACGGGTATTTTGTCCATTACATTCAGTGTTCCATTGATACACTTCTAGACGGGTATTTTGTCCATTACATTCAGTGATCCACTGATACATTTCTAGACGGGTATTTTGTCCATTACATTCAGTGATCCACTGATACGCTTCTTGACGGATATTTTGGCCATTACATTCAATGATCCGTTGATATACTTCTAGACGGGTATTTTGGCCGTTACATTCAGTGATCCACTGATACACTTCTTTGACGGATATTTTGCCCATTACATTAAGTGATCCGTTGATATACTTCTAGACGGGTATTTTGTCCATTACATTCAGTGATCCGTTGATATACTTCTTGATCCACTGATACACCTCTAGACGGGTATTTTGTCCATTACATTCAGTGATCCACTGATACACTTCTTGACGGTTATTTTGTCCATTACATTCAGTGATCCGTTGATATACTTCTAGACGGGTATTTTGGCCATTACATTCAGTGATCCACTGATACGCTTCTAGACGGGTATTTTGTCCATTACATTCAGTGATCCACTGATACACTTCTAGACGGATATTTTGTCCATTACATTCAGTGATCCACTGATACACTGCTTGACGGATATTTTGGCCATTACATTCAATGATCCGTTGATATACTTCTAGACGGGTATTTTGCCCATTACATTCAGTGATCCGTTGATATACTTCTTGATCCACTGATACACCTCTAGACGGGTATTTTGTCCATTACATTCAGTGATCCACTGATACACTTCTTGACGGTTATTTTGTCCATTACATTCAGTGATCCGTTGATATACTTCTAGACAGGTATTTTGTCCATTACATTCAGTGATCCACTGATACACTTCTCAACAGGTATTTTGTCCATTACATTCAGTGATCCACTGATACACTTCTAGACGGGTATTTTGTCCATTACATTCAGTGATCCACTGATACACTTCTAGACGGGTATTTTGTCCATTACATTCAGTGTTCCACTGATACACTTCTAGACGGGTATTTTGTCCATTACATTCAGTGATCCACTGATACACTTCTAGACGGGTATTTTGTCCATTACATTCAGTGATCCACTGATACACTTCTAGACGGGTATTTTGTCCATTACATTCAGTGATCCACTGATACACTTCTATACACTATCTTGGCCATTACATTCAGTGATCCACTGATACACTTCTAGACGGGTATTTTGTCCATTACATTCCGTGTTCCACTGATACACTTCTAGACGGGTATTTTGTCCATTACATTCAGTGATCCACTGATACACTTCTAGACGGGTATTTTGTCCATTACATTCAGTGATCCGTTGATACACTTCTAGACGGGTATTTTGTCCATTACATTCAGTGATCCGTTGATATACTTCTAGACGGGTATTTTGCTCATTACATTCAGTGATATAGTGAGGAGAGAGGTGTTTATTTCAGTAAAGGAGCCACAGGCCCATTATAGAAGTTGTACCATGCGCATAGTTTATCAAGCAATATAGCAATTAACATGAATGCTACGGAACAGGATACACATCAAGGTATAGAGATATCACAATCGCAAAAACGTATTACGTTTTTTAAGAGCTAGATATAAATATTTTCCAAGAACATGAATGACAATTATATTCCTTGACATGAACAGTTGAGACAGTTTCTCATGTGATGGGAGATCATAGTAATATTTGGGAATTGTATTTTCTCTAATACCATTGTAAAATGGACACTCGAGGCAGAAATGATTTTCATTTTCAACAATGGGAATGATACAGAAAGGACACAAGCGATCACTTAGCTCAAGACCAAGGCGTCTACCGTATTTAATCATCAACATGTGACTGGAGCTTTGGAGTTTACTTACAGCAATACAAAGAAATACTTTAGTTTTGGTATGGCTGATGTAAAACTCATAAGAGACATTATCTTTAATGTAGAAAGTCGAATTTTGAAAAGCACAGATCATCCTTCCATGACTGGTTATCGTGGTCGATACATCTTTTTTGAATATAGACATGAAAACAGTGATATTTCCCACATTCTGGTAAAACCAAAGTAACATTTCCAAATCCATAACGGTATAAAATATTTTTCACATTCAATGCCCAACATTGGCGTCCTTGTTCTGCAATGTTATGTTGATACTCATATGCTTTCTTCAAGATGACATTATCATCTTGGGAGATCAATCTAGTCCAATATTTAATAATTTTACAATACATATTTTACCTTTAATGAGTGTCTACCAAGTTCAGCACGGGCAAAGATATTTAGGGTATTTCTTGGAAGATAAAGACAGTGATCCATTGATACACTTCTTGACGGGTATTTAGCCCTTTACATTCAACCATCCGTTGATCCAAGTTTAGAGCGGTGGGTAGCCAAGTGGTTAAAGCTTTCGCTCGGGTTCGATTCCAAACATAGATGCAATGTGTGAAGCCCATTTCTGGTGATTTGGGTCACTTGTCCTTTTGACAACCAAGCTGTCACCTTTTCAGTAAACTACTAGATTACCTTTTCCATATCACTTGCTATCGTGTTGTGATTGAATGCTATCGTGTAAACAGATAATCCATACAATTATCAAATCACCCCCTTACCTAAAATCTGGTACCTTATACCTGCATGAACTCGTTAAGACCGACCTTTCTATGTTCCTTTCTGTAAGGTATGCAATTTTGATTTGTCTAAATAAATTATATTAATTAACTCAATTCAGTCCTATTTGATCTGCTGTATGAAAATAAACTCTAAGCGTTAGAAAATATTGCCCATACATCACGCATTGTTAGAAGAAACCGGCATACTACGCCCTCACTGTTTGCCAAGAATATAAACATTGACTGAAAGTATTTTTGTGATATTTGATAACATATAATGATTCATTATTCAAACGTCAGTGCACGTACTGTTGCTATATTCACAGTGTTGTTGTGACATCGTCCATCACGACTCACCTGTCTGCTGTGTAACGTTAAATGGTTGGCAGTTGGACAACCCTTCACACGAGTGCAGCCATAGCCCTCCATTCACGTTATCTCAATCACTATATCGCCAGGGGAGTGTGGATGTACGTGAGATGAAGGCGTCATATTATTGGTAAGGATGTGGAGTCAGTGATTTGTGACATACAACACCGTCAAGACCAGATGTGGGAAAAGCAACCTGACTGGTGGCATTGCAATTTTCATTGCAGAAAGACTGGATTATTTTCAAACTAAGCAGACTTTCATAAATGATTTCTGAGGACAACAACAAAAACACCAGACAAGTTCAAACTCCCTTGTATTCACAATACAAGTCATGTGATATAACTATGTAAGTAAAATTGATTTACAGCATAACATTCTTCATATATCGCCTAAAAGCCTTGTTAGGAATCTAACCAAAGTACAATATGTTCAAGATATCTGATGATGTAAACGCTCAATGTATGTGTTAAACAGACCACAGACCAACAGACCAAAGTAAATTGATATATACTCATGCCAATAATGATTGTCACCCCCTCCCCACCCCAACCCCACACCCACACCCCACCCCCCTCTCCAATTAATTAAGGGGGTGACAACCATTATTGGCATGAGTATACAACATATAATTCTCCACATATCGTCTATAGAACCTCTAAGTACTTGCCATTCAGAAACCCGACTTACGTCCAAGGTACAATATGTCCAAGGCACATCTGATGATACAAACGCTCAATCTTTGCTTTAAAGAGGACACTGTAAGAAATAATTTTCATTTATACATACATACATACTGCTCACTACATAAAATTATTCTCCTGGGTGCCGTTCCACTAACCGATCTTATCTAAGATCAATCTTAGCAAGTTACGCCAATTTTACAATCGTTTTAGCTAAAAGTTACACCCGTTCCACTAACCGATCTTAGGCCGATCGTAACCGGTCCCGATCTTACGATCCGATCCAAGCTTAGATCGAGACTCTTTCGTGCGAGAGGCACATTGTTTTTAAGGAATGGAGAGTTACGAGGATATTACCCTACTTAAATTACATTCAAAGTATTGGGAATATTTCTGTTATCAAAGTTATATGTCAAAATGACAGAATGAAGTCTTTAATTTGAAGCTGGTACACATCGCTCCATTCCTGAAAAGTAATGGAGCGAGCAGACAATGGAATGACGTCACAAATGTAATTTAATCTTGAATCACACGCGGCTTGCCTTTAGAATCCCCCACCAAATATGCGCAGTGAAATCAAACGTATTTGTATCTTTTTGCTTCAGAACATTGTTCACTTCACGGCTGTCGTTATTCTTAACCATGACGTTGCAATAAATGTGTCACACCGACTCGCTCGGTTGTGTTCCCATGACGACAGTGGTCAGACTGGCCTGACATTTGTAAGGCTTCAGCGCAGTGTTTGTTTACATCACAGAAATATACAAATTCATTTTATGGGGGATTTAAGGGGACGCTCACGGTTAAATGCTCGCTCTTATTTTTCACATAGAATAGGAAAGCCACCATTTTGGTTTCTCTACGATTGATTTTAGCTATCCTAAGTTGGTCATGAGCAACTTAGACTTTGAATCTTAACTTTACGATTGACTTGGGTAAGATTGGTTAGTGGAACGGTATGCCGATCGTAACGTCACGCTAAGATTGGGATTTTAGGGGTTTACGATTGGCATAGGGCTAAGATCGGTTAGTGGAACTGCACCCTGGACCTCCAGTGTCTTTATGATTACTACCTCGTACCTTCTGGAGATGATGAGCTATGTGTATACGTTATGCTTGGTTACATAGACGATAAATTCTAACCACCAAGGACTCCAATCTTTATCGGCATCTTTATATGTAACATTCGACATTAGTTTCTGTTTACTATAACATAATATCTTTCTATTTCTATCAATGATCTTTTTTTATGGATGAGCATGTACAATATGAATGAGCCCCTAAAAGTCTAAAAGTTATGTACAAAGAAAGTGACACCCCAACTCCCTGCTTGTCATGTACAAATTACAAAATTTCTGACCTCCCCAATAGCACATGTGCACAAAAATTGATTACCACCCTACCTCCCCACTTTAAATCATCATCATCACTCACACATTCAATAGCCATAAATTATGAACGGTCCTTAATTTATAAAGTATCCCGTTAAAAAGAAGGTGTTTCATCGCATTAAGATATCCAGTGAATAAGATATCACGCGACGGTAAAGGGTTTCTTAAGTCTGTGATCAAGTTACCTAGTACCTGAAATTGGTGCCATGACATGATAACCTGGTTACTGTCCACATTTAAAGTGACCAAGGTACGGTAAGGTGAAAACTGACATGACGTTACCCGGTTTCTGACAGGTGTGCCACATGATGTCACCAAGGTAACGGTAAGGTGTGGTCTCACATGACGTAACACTGTGCTGATAAGTGTTCCAGCACATGAAGTAACCAAGGTCTCCGAAGACGCTCATGGTTTCTGACAGGTGCGCTACCGCACGAGTGAGTTAGTTTAGTTTTACGACGCTTGTGTGGGGAATCGAACCGGGTCTTCGGCGTAAAGAGCGAACGCTACAACCACTAGGCTACCCCACCGCCCCCGCTACCACGTGAGGTCACCAAGGTACGGTAAGGTGAGACCTCACATGTCTGTACGTAATGGTTCCTGGACCAAATTATGTCCAACGTTCTATGCGGCTTTGGAACAATGAAACGCAACTGACTACGCTAACGAGCCAGTCCATCGGGGCAAGTCGCATTTATGTCATCACTGTGTTGAGACGGCCAATTGAATCAGTTTCGTCACAAAATCAAGACTGGTTGTTCTCAGGTTTTAAGGTTTTTATATAGCCTGTACGCTGAGATTAGAAGCGGTGGTGTAGCCGAAGACCCGGGACGCCGAAGACCCGGGTTCGATTGCCCACATGTGTACCATCTGCTCTCTGGTTTCCCCCGCCGTGATATTGCTTGAATATTGGCGTAAACCTAAACTCACTCCCTCAGTACGCTGATATTAAGTTATTCTGCCTGCATGAAATATACAGCTATAAACATTAATGTTGGTCAGCAAAGAGCGAAGTTTGGGGCACAGGATCGATGTATGGTGGGGCTGAGGGGTGCACAGATGGTCCTTGGTCCGGGTGGTGGTAGGGGAGGGAGTAGGGAGCTGGCGGGTCCGGGCGAGACACCAACACACTAGTCTGAGACCCAGCAGGTCGCAAATAGGTAAAGGGCGCTACCACGCTGTTCTCGTCCATTGCACTACACTTGTGTACTGCAGAATAAATTGTCGGTTGAGTTATTTCTTCTTCGCCTTTTTCTTCTTGTTCGTCGACACTGATTGTCATTCCGGAGTCCAGCAAGCATGAACATCCCCCCGTAGAGAGCCATGGCACTTCCGGCACAGCCTACACCGACACCCCAGTAGAGGGACTTGATTTCTTGACAGAAGATGTATGTAATACATGCTGTTGCCCCAACCAATCCTGAAATAATAATAATAAATATAACAACAAACAACAACAATAAATATTAATGATATTAAGAACAAGAAGAAAACGCCAAATAGAAACCCTATTTCTTATTCAATATTATTATAACTGTTCAATGTACCCTTCAAATGCATTTTCAAGCGCCTGGGTAGCTTGTGATGCGCTGGTGAGCGAGACAGATATGGGTTAAACATAATGATAACGGTCCATTTGTATGGCGTTGTCACCATGATGAATATGACGTTATTACCCCTTGGTGTACATAGGATCCCCGTCTGCTCGCACACAGTACCCACGCGATCCTTACAGGCCAATTCTTACTTAGGTTTACTGGGTACGTGTTCCGTTCCTGATTGTTTAATAGTCATCAAATAGACACGAGAATTCCAAATGAATTAAATGACCGAACTTCCCTTCACTCGATGTAATAGAGTTAACCCCTTTCATATTCCTCATCATTTCCTTCAGAAGCCAGAGAGGATCATCTGGAAGACGATCCGGAGTATTGCGTACATAAATCAACACTCATTTCATAACAGTATATGGTGCGGATCCCCAAACGAACTTTGGGAACATATGGTACAAGCCACTTGCATTGGACATCTGTTTTGTCAGCGATGCATGATATGTCTTCCACATATCTTGTGAAAGCTTTACTAAGGCCTTGAATGATCAAACAACTTCTGAGCAAGAATCGTATGATGCGAGCCTGGTGCAAGCCTGGTGCTACCTCAGCTGTGGCATGTATACCGGGAGCTGTTGGGATATTGCTCGACATAAAGGTAAAGTACACCGCTGGCAAGTTGAATTCACCCCTTTTGTCGTACAGTCTCGTGAAGAGCTTGTGGTCAGTCTGAATCTTTATGCATAGATGTAAATATGGAACGCACGTGCTGGTCCTGTATTTCAGGTTCGGGTGGGTCAATCAATAGAAGGAAATTGGCCATTTAATGCTTTTAGAACGGCATTAAATCGTTGATTTTCGTGAAGCTTATGTTAAATTGGACAAATTACCTCGTTTTCATTTTGCCAACCCGGCATAAATTCTACTTCATATTCATAAAGACATTGATTTGCAAGGTGGGCAGGACAATTGGTGCCCACAGCGATGACTGCATCTTGTCTGAAAGTTTTACATAGCTTTTCGAGTCAAGCCAAAAGTAAATAGTACCAATGAATGGTTTGGGCAGATTTCTTCCTCATTTAACATATTAGCCTTAAATGTATGATTATTTGGTATATCACGTACACCAAGCTCTTTTATTAAACAATTAATGTAGTGATGTTTACATATACAGGTTATGTTGTCTGAGGACTTGTCAGTAGGAACCACTATAGACGTCTCATGCAGGATGACAGCTGATTGGAGCAGAATCCCATTCTGATTTATTCCAATTTCAGCTTCCTCTTTTTCAGTGTGTGCATTCAACGTGTGGCAGTATAACCCACCAGTTATATCTACTCTGAAATGCATTATACAGATTCGTACACTTTTTTGGCATATGCTTCGACAGCATCCATCTATCGCTTCCAAGTAAATGGTCAGTAGAATTTAAACCTTGTTTTGCATAGAGGCAACAGACAATAGCGTACATGAAAGTATGTAGACAGTGTAGACGAAGTGCAAATACGAATAACATGAAGTGTGGTTGCCATGTTCAAGCTAACTGAAGACACAACTGGTTGAGTGAACTTTTTTAAGTGCATCTTTTAGAAATCAGAATTTGCCGAGTCGATATCAGTCTTTATGATCTCTTTTGCCAAATTGGTAAACTTCAAACATCTACGTCACCGCCGCTTGACTTCCAGCACTAACGTTGACTTGAAATAATGTAACTTCAATGTTTTAACAGGTCGCTTCAACGTTGAACGCCCACCTGTCATTCACGCTTCTGAACTACTTCCTCGTGCAGGTCTCTTAGGATTTTATACGACTTCATTCACTTTCAACAACTGTGTTGGTTCCTTTTTTTAAATATATCCTTATGTTTCTTTCTGTTGTTTAAACATCATACTCGGTAGCTGCTGAAAGTGCCTGTTGAACAAACATGCATGGATACTAATCTTTATGGTATGACGTCCTATGTGAAACTTGACTTACGTTTGACTCGCATAGGGTAAAGTTATCGAATCGTCATCAAATACACGAATTCCACTTTATTATTGTTTTCGCTTGTTTGTCTTCTTAATCCCTACAAATAGATCTTCGAGTGGGTACGATGTTACTCGTTTGCGAGCATGATGTTTCTTGTTTGTGAGTACGGTGTCACTTGTTTGTGAGCACGATGTCAACACATAAGCATTATGATGACACTCTTAGTTTTGTTTTTTCTGAGAAACCTTTCTGTACATGTGCTGTATATCATTGGACCCTGTATCAATGTTGCATAGTATAGATCTTCGAGTGAGTACGATGTTACTTTTGTGAGTGCGAAGTTACTTGTTTGTGAGTACGGTGTTAAGTGTTTGTGAGTACGATGTTACTATATTGCTTTCACTTGTTTGTCTTATCATTCCCTTCAAATAGATGTTCGAGAGTACTGTGCTATTTGTTTGTGAGTACGATGTTACTTTTGTGAGTTACGATGTCACTTGTTTGTGAGCACGATGTTAATCTGTTGTGAGTACGATGTTACTTCTTTTTGACTAAGATGTTACTTGTTTGTGTCCTTACTTCTAAGGTTGATATTTATCGAGCAATCATCGAGTACAAGTGGAAAAGTGCTAAATTTACATTGATTACAGTTAATAAAATACCGCGACCAACTTGCTTTCCAAACCCCAATTCTGATATTTCTGGGCTACCTATGGTGCCTGATGTCGATAGTATGATAAGTATAATGGATACTTATGGAAACAACTTTAAGCAACCATTCAGACAACAAAGTGCACCAGTGTATGGAATTGGGGTCGGAAACAACAAGAACTAAGCTATTCAATCCACTGAACATTATTTCATGTCACCTTAAGCACTATTCGATGAACATCACCAGTAATGGGCTTACACGTTATATTCATGTTGTAAATCAAACCCAGGGCGTGGAGGGCCTCACCACCCCAAATCAGCAAACACATTCTCAAATGTTAATCGGAGATATAGTATGACCAGACATTATTGAGAATTTTAGAAATATGTTTAATTGGATTTCTAGTATAAACAACCTTGACCAGCTGTCAAGTGCTTGGTTTCATTCACGACGTTAATCCTTTTTCATTTGTTTGTGAAGAGTTATCCCCCTTTGTGTATTTGCTAGCAGACGACATTTTCAGTGATCCTCAGTATGGATGATTTAGAGAAGAGGAAGTTGATTTTAGAGTAGTATAACAAGGACATCAGATCAGCTAAAGTGATTTCAAGTAGAACAGGCATCCCTTTGTCTACTGTTTATCGTGTTTTGAAAAATATTGCAAATGGATATGGCATTAAGCACCAGGGAGGCGCAGGGAGGCCCAGAAAATTGACTGTCGGTGACAGGAGGCGCTTGGTATTCTTGTTTCTAAAAACAAACGAAGGAGTTTAGAAAACTTAAGGCTGGATATGATTGATAGAGGAACTGTGGCAGTCTGTAAGGAGACAATTACAACTGAGCTGCCTGCAATTGGTTGGCAGAAAAGTCGAGGAATTCCATCACCGATCATGAAACCTGAACAAAAGGAGCGAAGGTTGAACTGGTGCTTACAGCATAGAAATTTTAACTCAGATGAAAGTTGTGTGTGGCTGTTTCCTAATACACTGAAATTCTGGACCAAACAAACTGAAAAACCTTTGTATCAGAGCCCAAAGTACAGTCCGGAATTTAACGTGTGGGGTGGCATATCTGTGTTAGGGGCAACGCCCCTCTGTGTATTTGAAGGGAATATGAACAGTGAGCGGTACACAGATATTCTCGAGGGACATTTACCTCCATCTGCTCACGTGTTCTATGGAAATGTTTGGATTTTCCAGCTGGACATCGACCCAAAACATCGTCCAAAGCCTTCACAGGCCTGGTTTCGGACCCAAAATATGACATTATTAGATTGGCCGAGCTATAGCCCAGACCTAAATCCAATAGAAAATGTTTGGGGACTTATGAAGGAAAGTGTTAATAAGAGAAATCTGACAAATATTGCTGAAATGAAAGAAGAGGTGGTCCGATATTGGGACAGCATGGACCACGACTTGCTATCTTTTTTTATCAGTAGTATGCCCCGCCGCATTGAAGCCTGCATTGCTGCCCATGGTGACTTAACAAAATACTAACTGTTCACCTGTCTTTAAATCTGGAGTGACGTTCTGCTAATATTCACATTTAATACGTGAGTAATGAATGAAAATTTAAAAAAAAAATACAATCTTTAAATTCTCAATAATTTCTGGTTGTACTGTATATTTTTATACATCCCTGTAGTTATATACAGGAAAACAAAAAAATAGTAACCAATGTATACTTTTGGACTTTACGTGCCCTTTTTCCCCGCTATATGTATAACATATAGTATAACTACCCTATTCTTTAAGAGTCTAGCTGTCGGCTATGTCGGCTATACCTAAATACATAAAATGATATGACTGTGATTATATCCGCTCATGACTAAACACCACGTGTACAATGACGTTGAATGCCCTTATATTTCTGGGTTAAAAGGGGAAATGGTGCTTAAATCGGTGCCGGAACTCTCTGTGCCAGAAACCTGTGATCATTGGTTCGAATATAATGTATCTCTGATTATGGTGATAGGTTTGCCAGCACCATTGCTATACCCATGTCTGGCACCAAAGTGGTAAACGTCTAAACACTTCGGGTTTTCCTCCCACATCAAACAGACACGAAATGCTAGAGATGTAATACTGTTTAAGGTTACGTGTAACCAAAATCACTCAACAGCAACATTTTTAGAGCGGGGCAATGTTCTATACTCCTTAATACTACATAGATATGGCAGTCCAGAAGTATGACACCGACAAAATTAACCATTGTATACCTCCCTAAGGAGACAATGAATACTGGCATCGCTTACCTGAGACAAGAGGAAATATTGAGATAAGTACAGGTTCCTTCTGTAGCCATCTGGAGAAGCCGGTGAAGTTGTATAGTGGTATAAGGACCAGCGATATAACAAACAACAGGCTAGTTGCACTGGCCAAAGATCGCACTGAGTGAAACAGGACTGAAACAATCAAGATTGTGTGTCATATATATCACAGTAGAAGAAACGATGGTCTTCCATATTGCACTTTGCACAACTATGCTCATAACATATAGGGGATAATGAAATATATGCTTTAGTACAAAATATTAAAACGATAAATGTTTACAACAAACATCCTTTGTAAGAACGTTAATGTCTGTGAAAAGTATCACCAAAACATATCCGAATGATTGCAGGTGTTAGTTTTCAGTCCTGATTTATATCTTTTCAAAGAAGGTTTATTTTTTAAGTTGGAAGGGCTATTGTTTTGGCATGCAGGGAACTGGCAGAAGTTAGCATGCAGCGAACATATTACGTTTGATGTTTCAAGGTCTGTGATTCATTGTGCTCAGACGACGATTGAGCTTGTTCTGCGCGTCCTAGGTCAACGTCCATTGTACAGGATCGATCGTGCGAAACCCTAATGCTGCCACTTCTGTAGCATAAAATAGTTTTTCAACGAACGCACTCGTTGCTTCTAGTATTTTCTCGTTACTTCAAGTATCTTTCAAAAACTTGAAATTTTAAGTTTTTGAAAGAAACTTGAAGCAACGAATTAATTCAAATTAATTGAAGGAACGAGAAATCACTTGAAGGGACGAGAAAAGACTCGAAGCAACGAGTAAATGCTCGAAATTTCAAGCTGTTGACAGAATCCTGAAGCAACGAGAAATGAATCGAAGCAAGGAGAAATCAATTGAAGGAACGAGAAAAGACTCGAAATTTCAGGTTTTTGAAAGAAACTTGAAGCAACGAGAAAATATTCGAGGCAACGGGAAAATAATGTAAAAAACGAGACAAAAATTTAAATTACGGGAAAATACACTCAAGCACCGTCCAATTAATCGAAACAGTTGACAGTTCATTTCCATCCGATTTCACGAGAGTTTCAATGGTCATGTAATAAACTTCAGAACAAGGGGGCGGTATAGCGCACCACTGCGTGCACACGCACGCACACACACACATGTGTTTCGGCAGATACCGAAGACTGGTTTTTCGCTTGACTTTTACTTTCAGCAAAAGAGGTCATTAACATTCACAACATGTCTACATTGCCACATTGCTCCAGCAAGCAAATATTGTTCAACGTCTCTTTCTTATGGTGTTACATTCTGAATTTTATATGTCGATCGTTAAAGAGAAAGACCTCAAAAAGGATATTGAAAAACATTGTAATTGATAGTAAAACAGTCAAGTATTCCAAAACTATTTGCCATTTAAGAATTTAGAAAAGACTATTCTGTATTTCATATTTATCAATCTGATAGTAGTCATCTGATGCTTCAATATTTTATTTTAATTCTTTAAAATTTCAAAACTAAAATTGGGGTGTTTAGTTGTAAATAATGTTTAAACTTCGAATGGTTTACAGTGTATTATAACTTATAGTTCTATAGTGTCAGTACGTAACATGCGATAACGTAGGACCAATGTATCCATTAGATACACTCTTAGCAGTGCACTGGATGTGTGACATATCTTCGACAGTACTTCAATATCCTACTGGTCTGTATTGATTCTGTGGGTCAGGCTGACCTCCATACCGTAAATGACATTAGGTAGGGATGACGTTATCTCGGCACATGTGAACCAGACATACAAACAGGGTATCTATATACTCGTCGATTTGTACCATGATGTAGAAAACATTCAATTATTTAGTCACATAATCTAATTTGTTATTTGTTTGAGTGTACGTCAAGCATCGGTCTTGCCAGACTTATATATTGACACATTAGTTAAATATATATTCAGAATATTTAGTCACAGATTTAATGGGTACAACAGGCACAATAGCGGTAAAAGGTATGCATGGATCACTGAAAATCAAGAGTTGACACGGAGTGTTCGTGAAAAGGGTAAGTATGTCCATGTTCTCAATGTGAAAAAGTATACCATAGTTTCGTGGTTAAGCAACACAGCCACGTGTGTATCTTATCTGATAATACGTCTCTGGGTGACCTGAGTGTACATATATCACCTGCATGGCTAAAATTTGATAAAGCTTCCTGGTAACGAACGGTAAATCATTTAGAATTACTGTTGTGTGAGGGATCCCTAAATTGTAATGGTGAAAGGGGCCGGATATTCTTATGGATACAGAATGGTTATAGAATGACGTTATTTCCAATCACAAATTCTGCTAGGGTGGAAGGGTGGGAGACAGGTGTGTGTGTGGGAAATCATCAGCCTGACTTAAATTACATACAGGATGCATATTAAAGGTTTGTTTTCAAATCTGAAGGTAAACTGTACAGTAGAATAACTTCTATATGTCACTGAAAATATAAGAGCATCATTCTTCTGTTAATGTAATTATAACAAAACACTATGTCCACAATAAAGTCCACAAAACCTCTCTCTCTCTATTGTCACAAAAGGTGAGAAAACTTCCCTGAAATATATACGACAATGCAGCACGTTGCTGTTCCGACATGAGGGTGGTGGGTAGCCAAGTGGTTAAAGCGTTCGCTCGAGTTCAATTCAAACATCGGTACAATGTGTGAAGCCCATTTCTGGTGATTTGTGTCACTTGTCCTTTGACAATCAAGCTGTCACCTTATTAATATACTACTACGTTACCTTGTATATATCACTTGCTATCGTGTTGTGAGTTGATGTTATGGTGTAAACAGATAATCCCAACAAAGTATCAAATTACCCCTTACCTAAAATATGGTACCTTATAACTGAATGAACTCGTTAAGACCGACCTTTCTAAGTTACTTTCTGTAAGTTGTGCTATTTTTGTGTCTACATAATTATATTAACTCCATTCAGTCCTATTTAATAGCTGATGTGCAGTATGGAAATAAAACCCTAAGAGTTAGAAAATGTGCCCATACATCACGCATAGTTAGAAGAAACCGGCATACTACGCCCCTCACTGTTTGCCAAGAATAAAACATTGAATGAAAGTATTCTGTGATATTTGATAAAATATACAACTGATTCATTATTCAAACGTCAGTGCACGTACATTTGCTATATTCACAGAGTAGTTGTGACATCAACCATTCCGAGTCACCTGTCTGCTGTGTAACGTTAAATGGTTGGCAGTTGGACAACCCTTCACACGAGTGCAGCCATAGCCCTCCATTCACGTACTCCCCTTGATCATACTGTACAGTGTCTATATCGCCAATTCGTACAACTAATGGCAGGATCAAAATAGGAAGGAACGAGTACTTCGTGATTAAAGACCACAATTTATACATGATAGTAACGTATCAATTACATATGCACCAGGGAACCTTGTATTAGCCTCTATATCTTGTGAAATCATCACAACTCATTTTGTAAACATTTCACTGTCTAAGACTCCACGCAATTACATCAAACTCTTTTGCTAAAGATTTAGAAGATTTGCGCTTTGAGAACAATAGGTTCACCCAAGGCGGAAGTAGGGCATTGATTTGCACGTCTTGTTGTGAAAGCAATCCACGCTGAAGTTACTGAAGAGCCAAGTACCTCTGCTATTATTATCCATATTTACCGGGGTGAAAGTGAAGAACGTAGGTCTGATAGTAGAACCAACATTATAGGGACAGAAGGCTTTCAGCTTTAGTTTCCGATCCACCTCTGTTCTCACATGTTGGCGGGGTTTGTGGAAGGATGATGAGCATCACGCGAATAATTACTCCAAACTTCACTCCATTTTACACATTCACTGATGACAGAATATTGTGTCGTTGTGTAATTGTATTACCCAATGTCTCTTCATTACGCCCTGAATAATCTGCAGTTGTAGCAATGATCATGTTGTGGAACGTGTCGAAAGATTAACGAGAGGGTTCTTTGGATATATACCATAAAACTGTTGTATATCCATAGAACTCTCCTCACAATCAAACTTCTAAATAGGCTAAGAACATTAGATATGACATTGGAAAAATAGTAGAAAGATGATTTTTTTCAGGAAAGCTTCAGAACATCAATGCCATGTGCAAGATACAAAGTTCTGCAAATTCTACCTTGTGGCATTTTCAAAATGGTCACAATTTCAAAATGGTCACCCAAATCATAAAATGATTATGCAAACAGATATTTTGACACTAATTATGCTATGTCATATATCAAATGAAAGCTCATCTCACAGGGATTCTAAATATATTGATATCATGTCTTATGGCATTTTCAAAATGCCCACCATTGTCCATAAAATAATCAAAATTATCTTACGAAAATATTTCTTTTCAATTAAACTATACCTTGTGATATATTATAAGAAAGCCCTTCTCACAAGGAATCTAAATATATTGTTTTAACTCCACACATACATAAGACAATTAATTATACACATAAGACAATTAGTTACACATAACCACACATTTGATGCTTGTGTTTTGGTACCAGACGTCAAAATGGCTACTCATGGTTGGTTAATCAAGACAGCCGTGGTCACCACATTGATGGTAAATCACTTGTTCAAATATCAATACATCATCATTTCAAGTTAGTGAAATTTGAAACTCACTTTAATCTTCAGTCTTTGATTGATGTATCATAAGGTCTTTTGTCAAACACAATATCTCATTTTCAATACGGAGTACATTTCCAAGGCAGGTTGGCAATCATCGACATCTAGAGCAAAAGCAAGGTGCACTCAATTCCAGCTCTTCGACAACTGCACCGTCCCCTGCACTCAAACTTGCATCCACAAGATATCATCTTCAAGTCTTTCTCTGGAGCAATTGCTCTATCTGTCTCAATAGTAACAATGACCCCATCCTTGAAATGCCATCCTCACTCTGTTGGTGAAAGCTCATTCCTTTGCCGTTGTTGAACCGTATGGTACACTCGGTAGCTGTGGAATTCAGCGGCTGCTGAAGTTGGGGAAGTGATTACAGTTTGAAACCTGAAGAGGACACAGATGCTTGATGAATGGACTTGAAGTACATGTTATAGCGATGTTCGTCCAGTGATGTTGAGTCCACAGCTCCATAGAGTTTAAGCATGAACATCTCTCCAACCCAATGTCATCATTTGAACTGTCAGATTGAAGGAAAACTTCCAAGCAATCCCACTTGGACCTCTCCTGGAATAATAGAGCAAGAGCTTTTCTTTTCCCCAGATTGTAGATGTCTGATGCTGTCATGGGCATGGTTTTCTGTATTTCGGGAAATGTTGTACATCTGCATAGGGGCCCTCCAAAATAACATGTGAAGATCCATGTCATTTGTGGGTTGTGCCATCAAAAATACCAACGGGTCTGTGTCGTTCCCCGCGACAACAACAGGTGATTGGTTGTCTCCTTGTACATTGCAGTTGAAACAATCACCCAGTCGGCATCAGCTAAATCTTCTCTGGCAAGTCTTTCCTTCAATAATGTTATAAACGACCTTTGTTCTTCTTCCTGCTCAGAAAAGGTTTTGGTGAAGTTGTTGCTTTCATGTCTGGCTCAAATATGATTTCCAGATGATATGTTAGGCTGAGTCCATCGACTCCAGTTAAGCAGATTTTTGTAGGACACGCACTGCCATATCCATCAAACACCACTGAAGATGCTGAACCGTCATGTTGAAGCACAAACATACATAGCTGTCACATATATGGCTGTATGTAGCATCCATGGGCCAAGGCAAACTTTGTAGCAGGTGATCACCGTCAGTGATATAATGCGCTCCCTTTGGATGTCATTGTGGACTTGGACTTGTGATTTCAGTTGATTAGCCATTGATGCTTATCACCTCATCTGCGCTTCAACTTTATGTCAGCAAACATCTGACCTGTCACTGCTGAAGCTGCCTTCATTCCTATAGAAACTGCTTTGTCTGCGTTTACCGATTTGCCAGCTACAACACCACTTGCTCTTCATATGAGAAAGGAGAATGATCTTTCAGCCGATGGAAGAAATGTTTCATATTTCGTGTTGTTTCTCAGGATGTTACATAAATAGAGGTCAACATGTTACTCAGATGTTTGGCTGTGCACTCTTGCGAACCTCTCTAAAGCATCACATATTTGTATGCACTGAGGCATTGCATGGACCCATTTGGCGAGAGTGCTGTCAGTTATACCATGACCACGAGCCATGTCACCAGAGATCTTCAGCAGTCGCATCCAGATCTTGCTCGATCACTTGGTCAGTGAAGTTGCCACTCAGAATTCGTCAGTTCTACTGATGGTGATGTGCCCTTGTTCTGCGTAGGCCATGAACTGCTCTGGCGACATTATGTCGTTCAGGTTTTTCATTTCTTCCAGATACAGACGTGAAGATTTGGTATAGGCAAGATGACCAGCAGCATGGAATAAGGGAATCATCTTGCTGTCAGACAGCAGATGTACGTTCTGTACGTTCCGCGTGACTGAACTGCCGAATCAATGACACTTGTTCCAAATATTCTATCCAAAGTCTACATGTCCCCGCTTTTTGATGAGGTTTGTGTCTTCAAATCATTGACAGTTTCAGTTAGCCGTAAGGATATTGTCCTGGTTTTGATAGTCAAGGCAGCCAATATCGCATTCGCCACCTAACAAACTGCCATGTACGGTACGGAGCTTTCAACATTCAAAGAATCAAAATATCTGTTTATTGCAGTAGGATGGACGTGATAGCCGCAGATGACAGCAGATGAGCTCGAAGTGCACGGGCATAAGCATGGCCTCTCAGCATGTGGATTACAGAATTAGGTGCGTAAACAGTCGCCTAAAGACCTTCCAAGCCGTTCGCACCCATCACATCTCCAATTGAACCCATGTATGACATGAGTAAATGAAACACTCCTAATTTAAAGCCAATCCTGTTAAGCTGTTACTGGACAAATCCTAAGATGTTTTCAGCCAACAACGGTACAAACGCTGAAGAGCAGAGTAAATGGTGTCGGGCCTTGATGGGTCCTGGTTGACAAAATGGCAAAATATGAATTTTGCTTCTTTTCGTTGTTGTCTCCAGTTATAGCTGACTGCATAAATCCGCTCCATGTTGGACGTTGTGAGAGTAGAATATCAAGTGAAAAAACTTGCTTTCCATAGATTGTCCAAAGGTTTGTCAAGCAAAAGAATTGGCGCAGTTGGTTTGGATAGTTCAATTCGGTCCAATCTTGACAGACTGTATGCCCGATGTAGAAGGTTTGTGGTATACCTTGGCGCCCTTAGCTGCTACGTCAGTTGATGTCATGACATGAGTGGAGCGAGGTATAGATATCTGAACGGGTTCTTTCTGACTGGCGTCACGCTAATTCCACCTAAAAACATGCCGCGTACCAAAGCCAGAGGTAGTTCTAACATTGATATCAGTATTTTCAAATATGAAGGGCACTGTGAAGAGCCACCTCCTCGTGGTGGGTGCTGAGCTAAGCCTTCTCTCAACCCCCGTTGTGGACCAGGGGGTATATTTGGTCCACCAACCCGTTTGCCGTGGGTTGCGCCCTGTGTCGGTGGAGGAAGGGATTCTGGTGGTTGGGGCAATGGTTCCAGGGGAACAGTGTTCTTTGCCCAACACGCCACTTCGGCCCTTTACTTCACATATACGGGTGGTTGAATGGCCCAGTTCAACCAATCGGCTACAGTCATGCCGAGTCCTTGAGCACTCTATTTTCATTGCTCTATCACTTTTTGACTTGGTTTTGTATACACATTGTTAAACTTATTGAGCTTGTAAGTTTATTCTTATACACTGCTTTTGAAACGTCTGAAAAAGTAGAAATTTGCCTAGATGCTGGTGCCGGGAAGGAGAAAGGCTCATGGGCCAATCTGGTGGAAAATTAATCTTTAGTTTTCTCTAGCTTGAGAGCATCATCCGAGTATCCTTGGTGCCGCAAGTTGGAGACCCACTTGTCTTTAGCATTGTCCTTGTGACACTCCGTGGTAGGTGGTGAGTTCGGATGATGAACCATTAAAACCAACCATAACTTACGAAACCCCCATTAAAAAACAAAACGTCCACTCGACACTGATCCTGTTGATACTGACCTCACAAGATCATCCCTATCGATTCAATATTGGCCAATGCCTCGGTAGGACTGAGACTTTCTTGACAAGACAATCGCTAAAGTTGAACCCTTCGCGGTATATGCATGGGTATCCATACGTTGGGGATGTCAAGAACATTAAACGCTTACACGTTCGGGTTGCGCTACTAGTTGAGTGCGGAAAAAGCAACAGTCAATCCACCTGAGGAGGCACAATTGAACGTTCGCTGGCATTCCGAACACAAGATAGTTGGTATCGTCAGAGATCGTAGATCGATTGTTTGCTGATATGTCAGGAACTTGACGCATAGCATCAGAGATGAAAGATCAAGGTGTGCTTTGGTAAAGTTGGCTTCAACTCTAAAAACAATGAAACTTTTCAAAACAAATACCTATCTGTTTTCCGTTTCGTCTCCAAATGTCTCCCAAATCACTGAAGGCAGGTTACTGTAACATCCTAGTTGACACCTATATCCCCAGCCCGCTCAGGTGTTTTAAATGCCAGAAATGTTGACACGGTGTAAATACCTGTATTGATTGTCTGTTAAAGCTCACTGTGGTGAGAAGACACACACAACAGAAGATTGTAACAGCGGGATGTTAAAAAGTGCACCAACTGCTCAGGGCGACCATTCATCTTTTTCAAAGAGTGTGCGATTTGGAAAGAGCAAAATGGCGATAAACAAAATCAAATTTACCCAAAATATCACATTTTCTGAGGCAAAAAAACTGGCAAAGAGATCCGACCTTCCAGGAAGTTATGCTGCAGTAGCCAAACACCATCTGAGTCTAGCTCTAAAATAACAAAAATCATCCACTAGTTGCCAAACAACCTTGACTTAACACTATGACGTCTCCGCAGCGAAAAATTCATGCGATATCATCTCATACTGAGGAATCACTTCCTTGATACGTCAAAGTCTTCTTCTGATCATAAATCATCTTCTCAATCATGCTCCAGAGCCTCAATCGTCATCCGATAGTCAACAAATTGTGAAAAGTAAAATCAAACCTAAGCCTGATGTTTAAAACCCAAAGTGGCAGAGCCCCAAAGGGTCGTAAAATAGAGTTCAGTTGTTCAACAAATATGGATCTTTGTATACATGGACGTATCTGAAAACGTCCATTCTGAGGCACATAGCTTGTCCTTACTCCAAACAAGTGCAAGTGGGTAGATCCCCACAACTCCCCAAAGAAAGCTTATTCCAATAGTATTGTGCAGTGGAACTAGGAGGACTGAGGACTAATTTAAGCAATTTACAGCCATTAGTCCAAGATTTGATAATTATCAGCGATCTGTCTGTCTGGGAGACATGTATTTAAAACGAACAGATACTTTTGACCTTCGTCATTTTAATACATATCATTGTCTTTCACCTCCGGGTGATAGGGCCATGGAGATCTTCATCTAGTCAAACAGAACGTTATCCATAGCCCTGTTGCATATGCAATCTTCAGGCATTTGCAGTGCGACTAACAGCACGTTGCGTTGATATGCTCTCTCATATCTCCGTCTTCAACGTTTCACAAACGATCTTCAGCTCTGTATGACCAACTCCCAGAAGCCCTGTAACATTATGGGAGATTTAAATGGGCACAACCACTCTGAAGTGCAAATACAAACATAAAGGTAAATTACAGGAGGAGTTTTGTTCGAATGGTTGTAATTTATAATGATGGTTCAACACATATTTACCCTGGTACGAAACTATTCTGCTCTCGACTTGTCAGTCACAAATTCAGAACTACTGAATGAATTTGAATAATTTGATGACCTATGTGGAAACCATTTCCTACTATACTAAAACATGTAACTCCTTCTGATGTACCTCCATCATCAAGGCGGAATTTTAAAGGCGCTGGGCTTTATATGAAACACTGTGTGTGCTACAAAACGAAAACTGAACTTTTATTGACGTTCTGATGCTATTAACTCTTTTCTGAGGCGGAATAGCATGGCGCTGATGTATACCACAGTCCTCTGCAAATCACATATCCGAAAACCATGGTTAAACGTTGATTACAAACAAGCTAGGAAGGCAATGAAAAAGCAGAACATTATTCCGTCGCCATCTATGGTGCATAATTTAAATAAATTTAAAATGTTAAATGCTAAAGCAGGGCGTACCTTTAAAAGGATAACGCCAATCTTGGCAAAATTATCCAAAATAATACATTCTCGAACACGCCCATGTCCAGGTATGGAGCATGTCCAGAAGAGTAAAGATGAAGGTGCTAAATCTGGTGTCCATCATCTTAAACATGGAGATCAGTACTTGCAATAAATTGAATATTGCGAATAAACTGATTGAAACTCTCCTTCTAAACATTCTCATCTTCTAGTGTGCCTAAATTCCAACAATATCAAGAAGAAAAGAAAACCATTTATTTCAATTCAGATAATGGGAAGATTATAATGAAAATTTTCTATTCTGAACTCCCATGCTGCTCTTGAGCAGCTCACGATACCGCAGGTGCTAACATACATTATCAACTCCAGAAACACTTACAGAATCATGTTTAGGAACGCTCTTACACGTTTGATGATATTATTTGGACGTCGAAATTTCTACCTCATGGCATGATGCTATAGTAGTACCAATACCTAAACCTGGACGTGATCATACGGATTCAGACTATTATCGACTCCATTCATTAACAGCTGTGTTGCAAAACGC
The DNA here is from genome assembly GCF_003918875.1 of Haliotis rubra. Taxonomy (NCBI): domain Eukaryota; kingdom Metazoa; phylum Mollusca; class Gastropoda; order Lepetellida; family Haliotidae; genus Haliotis; species Haliotis rubra. The sequence goes on along the minus strand of NW_025765355.1, from coordinate 226 downwards.
ATGATAAATATCGACTTGTTTGGTGGCAAACAACCAACCTTATAACAGATAAACAATGTGGTTTCGTAAAAACAAGAGTACTGTCGATCACCTAGTGCGTTACATGTGTGTATCTTTTTATGTTAGCATGTGACACTACATGGAAATATATGGCATTTTAAGAGATTTACAAAGCTTCAGTTGCTAGGCCGTTTGCCTCAATTTAATATTTCTTGTCGTGGTGACG
>NW_025765354.1:158760-190183 GCF_003918875.1 Haliotis rubra | reverse complement strand
ACATGCTTAGTGATTCAAACAGGTTACAGTATTTTAACAAAACAAGATATGTTTCATCAAATTTAATATTCAGATGACAGATCAGGTTTTATTTATATAATTAGCACAATATAATATACTGATAAGAATATTACATATCACATAATAATAATAAATCTTAATCTGTAAAACACAATAATAATAATGGTTTAATTTGTTGCCATGTGTACAAACAGATAAAATGGCGTAAGAGCCTGGGTGAGTGGTTCCGGGTCAGTTGCCCGTTCAAGGTCCAACTGAATTGTAAGTGGAACAAACTATAAGATTAGATTAATCTTGACTGGAGTTTACTGATATTTTTATTTCCAAAGAAAACCAAAGTTTTTCATGTAAATACCTCTCCATGTAATACGTTGACACAGATGGTATTTAAATATTAGATATTAAATTAGGTAACTCTACACATACATAGTGTCAAGCGTATTTCTGGTCAGTCTGTAGCAGTTGATCATTGGACATCACATTTTAGTCTTATCAGAGTTGTATCCGACAAACCATTAATAACTACCTTTGAACTTTGTTTAAGAAGATCCTTTTCAGAAAATCACCTTGGATACCATAAGCCTTAAGTTTATGGATGATACCTTCACGCCATTCCCTATCAGATGCTATCCTACACACACGGACTTCAAATACGGCTTTGTATAAAATAAAAAATAAGCACCAAATAGATTGTCTTGAACAACAATAAAAGCAATAAAATAAACGAAGATGGAATTGAAAATGAGAGGGACAGCACAAACAGTCTTCTCAGATCAAGAAACATAAAATATCCCACATAAACAGTCAGGGCATATGCATTATCTTGTTAATGCATTATTTCATATATAATATAATAAAATTTCAACTATTGAACACAAAGCAGGATTTAACCTAAAAAGTATATAGATACAGAATGTGTGTATATATAAATATGGTTACACGGTATACTAAGGTTATAGAGATTAAATTGTGTTATACAAGCAGGCTGCAAGTGCTCGCACGTTTAACACTCGTGAATGATGTAAAATGTTTTCGTACAGTTGGACACCTGTTGCAACTCGTCCTCATTAAGTAGATACTGTACAGTGAGTACACTGAGTTCAAGATAATTTTAACATCTGTGAAGCTCATAACCGACATGGCTTATAATATGTAAATGATGAACTTAACGGACCAAAAATACACACTCAAAATCGTTTTGCCACTGTGTCATAAAGCATGTCGATTCCACTTATCGTTACCGGTATTATCACGCGAGGGTGTTGCCGGACTAGGATAACCGTTCTTCTTCCTGTGTCTCCCCATCACATCCGTCAGGTTTCTTCGGCCTTTGCCTTCTGGCTTCCCAAAAGTTGGGACAAATTTCACGCAGTTTGCCCTAAACTACAACGAGCAGGCTCTTCAGCGGCCGCTGTTTTATACCAGAATATTTTCGTTGTAAAATCCGTCCCTTCTTGGAAAGCTCTAGTTTCGGTTTCAATAAAAGGAATAACGCATTCAACATGGTTTCAAGTGTGAGTTGCCATTAAGCATAAACGTATTGAAATACGATACCCTGAAATCCATTATTCGCAGTTTGCATGAATCGAGAACACTTGTGCAGAATGTCGCATAGGTTCATCGGGATGATTATCAAAATTCAGTCAATGGTTATGAATGATATTTTGATGTAAACATGTTGCAACTTGTTTGAAGTAGTTATGTTGTTCACATGGGATTATTATTCCAGATGGATACTGTGTAGCAGAAAGTAATTATTGTGTATATAATCTAAGTATATAATTTATTGTTGATGAGATCACAGTGAATTTGATTATCCAACTTTTCTCTACCGTCAAAATACAATATGCGTCTGTTATGCAGAATACGACCCTTGGCAGGTTGAAGATTACGTAATATATGATAGCATGGGATTCTAAGTTAGTTAGTTAGTTTAGATGTCTTTTGTGTATATAAATATACACCAACACTCTTTCTCGTAGCATCCATAATATGTACATAATATATGCACTACAGTCCACATTGACCAAATATGTCATAGGATTATTTATGTAAATAAAAATCCACCTGAACTACCAAATAATACTAAATAGTAATTAAATTATATTTAACTAGTCACTGCATCTATCACTACCATAGGCGGATCTAGAAAGGGGTGGGGGTGGGGGTAGGGGGTGCAGGGTTCTGTCCGTGAAAGGGGTAAATTTGAAGTGTGCCCTTTCTCAGGAGTGCGCACCCCCAACCCCTTCTAAAAAACTGTGTCCGCCTCTGACTAGTACTCTGTCATAAGACATAACAGCGTGTCGTGATATTAATGTAGATTATGTTACGACATGTAATATATTACACACGTATAATTAAAATGATAAAATAACTGGACTAAAACACCAAAACGTATTTTGCCCGATTTTACGAGTAAACATGCTTTTCCGATATCGTATTACGCATCCCACTGAACGCCCAGTTGGGCCGAAGTGGGTTATTTCGACATATGCTATTTGCAATTGTGTCAATTTTAGGGATACAGTGTAACAGCCTAAAACATTTTTTTCTATTTCCGACAGTACTATAGATGCAATCATTTGCCACTGGTGGCATAATAATTATCACTATGTAGTCCCTGCGTCCCAGAGACGAGGTTTGTATTTATGTGCCAACACTTATTTGTGTAAATTATGTTCTTGATGTGTATTTTATCTCACATATCAGATTTCCATCGATATGTATATTCTCGATTAAGTAACCCCTGTGGTTTACAGAAAATGTTAAACGTAATTATATGTTTACTTACAGATACTTGTTGCTGTACACTAGTAATTTGAGTGAAAGGTCACATGCAACGTAAAACACAACTATGCAGATTCTGATACCTTCGGTATGGACTTACCGAAACAAATCATCAAAATGCAAATTCAACTTTATAAAGTTGAAAAAATAACGCGATGAAAAAAAACGCGCGAAATCGTAGTTCAAACGATTCACCAACTTTCCCCAGCGCATGGGGGAATTGAAGTGGTTTCAACAGCTGGCCTGCGCTCATAGCACATGCGCAGTGAAATAGGTTCGCGGAGCTTGGAAGCAGGGGTTGTCCGGTGAATATTCGGTGAAGGCTTTGGTGTGAGCTATTTTTCTAATGTTTTATTGATATTTCACAGGCGCGAACTTTTATATATTATTACAGTAGATTACCGATTTAACTGTTTATATAATTTCATTTGTGTATTTCACCACACGTTCTTCTTACCGAGTCACTTTCTCAGTTCGATACTTAAAAGCAATGTCATTATTTAGCATTGACAGAATTTCTAACTGTGATATCGATATGTTGTTGTCACAGACAAAACTAAATGTCATGAATAAGTGATAAATGTGTTTTACTTATGTTTGATTTTTGGTTGCATGTGACCTTTAGTCTACGTTTGTTTTAAAAAATTCACCAGATCCACTGTGGGGATCATGGGATAACAGACATTATCTCGACTTGCACAGCAATGTCGGCTACCCATTGGTCAAAACAGGTCACGTGCTTTAAGAAGATTTTTAAATATAATGTTAAACTGGACAACGCGCGTCCCTAGCAACAACATACCACCAAGAGTTATCTCCCTTTGTTTGCAAACCGATATTGAAAATAAATCGTTTCTGCATCCTCATAGTGTCCAGGAAATTGACGAAAACCGAAAAAGTCCCTAGTATGGTCCCTAGTACATTCAGTTGTTGGCTATCTATAGCCCGCCTTTGTATATTGTATTTTCTCTCATGGTTAAGAAAGTTTAGATGTTCAGAGTAGTTTTACAATTATATCTCTGTGATTTTCTAGGTAGTTTACTGTCCTTCGTTGACAGACTTTTGTATAAGTTACATGTATTTATGGCGAATTAATACTTGTTTTAGTCACGATATGACTGTAAATCCTAACTCACTCGATTTTGTTACCAGTTGTTGTTAATGTTAATCTGCTGCATGTCACACACACACACAAACGCACACACACACACACACACACATATATATATATATATATATATATATATATATATATATATATATATATATAAAGAAAGTGATGAGAATACTGAGCGTATAAGAAGTTTCTGAAATAATCACACGACACAGATCTTCTCCAACATGTTTTTCACTTTTATCTTCAGGGAAAAGTGATTACAGTTAAACGGATTATGTTATGACGTCACTTTGTCATGAGGTCACAATGCAACTGTATACAAATGTTGTGACGCGGCGTTGCCATGACGTCACATTGGCGGCTTTATATTGACAGTACTAGTAGCACAATGAAAACAAGTATAATTCAGACACATTGCGTTACCTATTTAACGATGGACACAATTCTTTGATGAAAAGTTTTCTTTAGCTTTACGCTGCATGGCGTCAGCTGTATTCATTTTATAGAAAGGGAATATTTTAAATTTTATTTCCTTTCCTGCTGCGCATTTGTCAATGTGAGCGCTTAAGGGATGCACCTTGTTTTGGGGTCCTTAATCTGTTGTTTATGGACGCGCATTCTGTCCCTCAAGCACTCCGTTTGTCCAATGTATTCTTCATGACACCCTTTGGCATATAATAACATAAATAATATGTTTTGCGGAGCAGTCCATGTTAGAGCGTACATGAAATAATTGTTTCCTGTTTTGAACTTTATACATGAAGTTTCAAGTATATATTCACAAGTTCCACAATTTCCCCGTTTACATTTTGAGACACTGAATTCTGTAGGCTTAATGCATGAGTCGAATGTGGCACGTGTCAATATGTGTTTTAAGTTACGGCTTTGGCGTTTACTCTTTATCATTGTTACATTAGCCATAATTCGATTCATTTCATATCAGCATTTAAAATTGGAACATTTTGTCTTATGATATGAAAAAGTTCCGGATTATATATATATCATATACAGAGTCAAAATAAGTTATATATATATATACTTCACAAAATGTAATTTGAAAATAATGAATAATTTTTCTCTGATCCTCTGAAATGGGATCCCTATCTTTCGACTCTAGAAAAACGTTGGTATATATATACCTCTCATCGTTTGGTTGCATTCACTTTTAGCTTGATAACGGTATACGAATCTACATCGAAACGTCGCTCTATGCAATAAATAAGAAGTTGTCATCCCTACAGTGTGTATGTTTCATTTTGAGAAACCAACTTTTAGAATGCGATCACTTCTATACCAGTGTACCGTGCATTAACGATCTCTACATTCACTACAACAAGTAGATATTATCCAGGTGTTGACTAGACACGTCTGCAGTAACCTCTCACTTAGTTTAATACGAGTGTCGTGTACGAGGCTGATGCATTCCAACACAGGTTATGCTGACCTAACTGATACGGAAGTTGATAAACGTTCCATGTTAATAGAGTAGCAATTGCTTACGTTCTTCTGTGTTATTAAAGACTTATTACAAGATAGGAGTTTGACAATAAAATGACAGTATGGATTTTGAGTTTCTAAGGTGGAATGTCTGCACGAGGTCACGTGACTGTTGAAACGCATATAAGAAACGCCGTCTGACTAAATAATAACCATTGAAATGTGAAATTCAAATGTTATCGTGCTATCATACAAAGTACTACCTTCAGTCCATGAAACACACATTGTAAATTCCACATAAAATCCGACGTACATTAAGCTTATACTGTAACCTCATGCTTTTATGTCAAACTTAAGCATAACAATTAAGCATAAGATTCAATATAAGCAAGCGTTTATCAAATAGGGTCATATTGTGCGACCCGCTGTGCGCAGGGATGTCACTGTTGAGAGGCGATGGAGCTCACGCACTGGCACTAAGCACTTTTAGCACAAAAAGCCCACCGCTTGTACCAAGGGTTAGGGCGTGGAAACCTCCTGACGTAGTAACTGCCTGATGCCCCAAATGAGCCTATTTAACCTTCCGCCACAACATGGAATTTCATTCGCAACAGCCACAAGTGAATGTGCCTAGCAGAATAGATTGACAATGAGTCACCCTTGGATTAATTTTGAAGATAGCTATAGTCACCTGGTCTCATTTTTCCAGAGGCTATCACATCAGTTTAGGGCTGAAATAATGTATTAGGGACTGTGAGATAGGCTAACAATGCCCGTGTTTTTGCCAGAGAGGCTGAGAGCAAATAAAGAGATTGGGAGTGAGTTCGAACCTTGTGCAGAAAAACTTTTATGATTCACATTCTAAAAAACAAACCAAAACAACAACAAAAAAATAAACACATCTGGCGTAGTGGGTGAATGGAGCATGGGAGGGAATATATTCCATATGGCGGACATGTGACTCAACAAGTATTGTAGATTTAACTCCCCTGTTCCTTCACTCCGTTGAACCGGAAGCCGGCAGGGGTAATGGAGGCGAAGAACAATTTGATATGGCACGAGTGGCGCTTAAAATGTTGAGTTCAATACATTTTACGTGAGTAAGTATTAAATATGACGTTGGAAATCTGAGAGCACAACCCTGTGAGGAAATGGATGTCTACTTTTGGTGTTGGCGATATTTTATATTGATATTAAAAAATATTTTTTCGGGCCGAAGCGAGGGAAGTTCGTTGCCAACCTTTGCTCGGTTTGCTCGCATATAGGAAGACTAGTCATTTTCTCTTTGTTGCGCAACCTCATTTGCGCTACAGTTGGCCTGTGCACGGTCAAAGGAGGTTTGAGATTTTCAATAATTTCAGCCTTCATGAAGATATTAAGGACTTTAAACTGCATCAATTTGTCGACTACGTCTTCTACAGCTACCACTTGACCGGAGCAATTCTTCCTCAGAATATCACGGTGAAGTGCTTCCATCTTCCAGATAAACAAGCAACAGAGAGAGAGACCGAGAGATATATAGTTTGATGTCGTCTGTGAAATCAGGGATGAAGTGATGCACGATCCGAAATGAAGGGGTTTACATAATTTTATTCCCAAACCGGATTAAACCAGCTGATCTATCAGTATTCCATGATGTCATTCTCTTCCGGTTGCTATGCACCTGATCTAAAAATACCCCTGGGAAAGTTCCGTTAACATTCATAACATTATTTTTTCCCACGGTCACACAGTACAAGGTCAGGCATCGGTGAAATGAGGTCAGCCAGGTGTTTAATTAGGTCAACAAAATGGTCGAATTTGGGACTATTTATCCATATACAACATTCGTTCTCGTTTCATATTTAACTCGGACACATGATAAATCTCAATATCAAACTCGCGAACACATGGTAACTAATAATAAATCGCTGAACCTTTAACTATTATTCGTCATTGCTGAATCTAGACGTGATACGGTGATACTGCTGTTACAGTAAGAGTCACTCATCGACACGAATGCCAGAGTTCCTGCAGCTCGTGGAGCAGGCGGGTTATTCCCGCGGGATCTCCTCACTTTGCCACCACATTTTGTTCACAATGTCTGATGCAGTCAAGCGATATCCTGACATAAGAATAGAAGTCACCAAGGGTCATCTCAAAATTGTATTCAAATATCAACCACCAAACTGAATCACATAAGGACTATGTGACAACTTACTGGGTTGAAGGTGAGTATGGTTGTCAGATGTGGAACCATTTCAACACCGCTGGTCCCAGAAACGCAAACCGCGTTGAGGAAACTGACCACTATAACATCTGAGTGCCACCCCAACCTGTTTAAAACCATCAGCTTTTTAGGAAAGAGCAGGCGTACACCGAGGCTTGTGTTATACAGTTAACTCATGGTGCCAGAGGTCCCCAAGAAAGAAAAATACCGACAACTTGACAGTGCTCTACACGTACAGAAGACGCTTCGAAAGTGGCCAAGTTTCCTACGAAGAATACCCTGACCTAGTCGGTCATTTGACTGGTTACTGAAATTGTGTGATTTTGTGATATCTAACGACATGACATGTATATGTTAGAGTCAGATTGTGAAATCAGTCATTTCGTGAAATGACTAAAATTTTCCAGTAATTTCGTGAAATGACTAAGAGGTTCGGCTATTTCTATATTTGGCTACATAAATAGGTTTGGACGTTTCCATCAAATTTGATGTAATTGTGCTTGATAGCGATTACCAATGTTCTTGATACACGAAACAAGGCCCCGACTCTCAGAAACAAGAAACACATGTCTTAATCGGATACATGGGAAGATCGAGAGGAAAATCAGTATAAATGGCCTGTCCAACACTGCAATATCACTGCACATAAAGTCACACAGAGAGAATGCAAAGGTTAACCCAGGAAGAAAGAGAACGAGCAGTAGGGATAGTTGAATGCCTGACCCTCTTAGTTATTTCACGAAATGACTGATTTCCCAATCTGACTGTAACATATATATTAAACCTCCATTATGTATATCCTTTTAAGATATGGAACGACATGACATTTAAACTCCATGTATTAAAATATGTGTAGATGTACATTATGTATATCCTGTTAAAATATGTAACAACATGGCATGTAGATATGATATATGTACATTATGCATATCTTTTAAGATATTAAACTCCATGTATCCAAATATTGGGTCTTGTCTCTAGTTCATGGGTATCAATTTTGACCCAACACTTCTTGTTTTATGGGATTATCACATTTGACTGGTTCATTAACACCATACAATAGGGCTGGGTGGATGGGAAGACCCTGAGCACGCGATCTAGTTTCGGTTTCCAGGAAAGCTGCAAGTTATTGAACATGGCTTCCAGCATGCATTTTCGTCAAGATATAACTATTTAAATATGCTTGCTTTCAATCACAGTCTGGATAGAATCGACAATCAGACAAGCCATATCTGTCAAGAAGGACACCTAAACGTATCAGATGTTTTGATATTTTTTATTCAGATGATGAAAGTAAACGGTCTAAACAAGATCCAAATATACAATATAGGACTTCCGGTTGCGCATGGAAAGAGATAGGCCACGTTGAAGACGCGCTCCGCCGCCCCACAGGCTATCGTAAGCAATCCTGCCAAATAACTCCAGTGAAACACTGCTCTGTGAAAACAACATTTGCAAACAGTTATTAAAGACAATTATAAACGATTATTTAACAAATACGCATCGACTGTGAGCAGTTTAATATCTCCAAAAATGGCAACACAAGCAAGTTCGGCTAACATGGAGGAGATTGTAAAGTCATCTTAGAAAAGATTACGTGAACTCATCCTAGATGTGAAAACCGAGCTGAAAGATTCTATTGACGGGATTAAGCAGCATATAAGCGATTTGAAAACCAAAGTTGACAGTGTTGAACATGATGTGTCGGTGCACGATGGTGAACTGACCAAACTTCGCGTGGAAATGGCCGCCATTAAACAAGCTCACGACAATCTTGAACGTCAGAGTATTCTTAAAGACATACACGACAGGAAGACTAATCTCCTTTTCTATGGTCTGCCAGAACGTCCAAATGAAAACACAGAAAACACACTTTAAATTGTTCTTTATTGACAAACTCAAGTTCAGCCAGGACAGAGTTGATACCATGTTGATCAAAACCGCGCATAGACTCCCAAAAAGCGAATACCAGAGGCAGCACAAGCCAACGGCTCCGCCCAATATCATCGCTACTTTCGTGAAAAATGATGGACCGGGACGATCTACTACGGGCACGGAAAATACTACGAGAACAGACAGAACGGTACAGCATCCAGACAGACCTACCCCAATGTTAAAGAAGTGACGCTATCCTGAGCAGACAGCCGACCGAAATACGCGAGAAACAGAACGTGTGGATAAGGGTGAGAGTCGTGGGGGTGGAGGTCGTACTGGAGACGAAGGAGCCGCACACTCAATCTTCTCAATGGAAAAGATATGAATGACACTTTACAACAGACACTGAGGCTGACTGAACATTGTTTTGTTCGCTATGAGTGACTGTTAATACCACCATTTCTGTTTTTTTCACACTTGAAATGCATAATAACAAATATTGTCTTTTAGTTTCTAACAAATCTTGCACTTCTAGTGTGTGTGTTTTGGAATTGTTATAATTTTATACAACAGGTACAGCACTCATCTATGTATGAAATTATGTGAATATAACGAAACACCCAAATGTGTTTTGCTTAAAACTTTGACATGTCGTAACTTGAACAGTACGCAATGCAAGCGTTGTATTACGACTGGTGTTCTTCGCAGGTTACTCTATGCGATCTGTGCCAGATAGATTTTCACTTTGAACTCTGTTCAGTGAGTATGTTTTGGGTTTGGTTATCATTTTTAGTAATACCACCGTTTAATTTCGAATATCATGGCACTCATCCATGTCTGATAATGTGAATATAACGAAACACCCATATGTGTGTTTCTTAAAAACTTTTTATATGTCGCAATTTGAACAAGTACACAATGCAAGCGTTTTTTTTTTTTTTACGATTGGCGTTCTTTCGCGGTTTACTTTTATGCGATCTGTGCCAGATAGATTTTCACCTTGAACTCTGTTCAGCGAGAATGCTTTGGTTTGGTTATTATTTTGAGGAATACTATCGTAACCGTTTTATTTCGAATAGACACATGTAGAGCAATAGTGTGAAGTTAACGAAAACACCTATATTTGTTTTGTTTTGTTTGTTTCTTTTTACTTTGATGTGTAATAACTCGAACAATACGCAATGCAAGCGTTGTACAATGATTGATGTTTTTTCTCTGGACTATTTTGTGATCTGTGCTGTATGGATTTTCATTTCAAACACTTGGACTCTGCTTTAGTGAGCGTCTTTTTTGAAATTACTATAATTTTGAGGAATACTACTGTTGTATATTGAATAGATACCGCATGTAGAGCACTCATCTATGTCTGAAATAATGTTGACATAACGAAACACCCATATGTGTTTTTCTCAATTTTTGGGACATGTCGTAACTTGAACAGAACGCAATGCAAGCGTTGTATTACGATTGGTTTTCTTCCGCGGGTTACTTTGTGCGATCTGTGCCCGATAGATTTTCACTTTGAACACTGTTCAGTGAGTGTGTTTTGGTTTGTTATTATTTTGAGGAATATTACAGTAAACCGTTCTATACAGAATAAGTGTTTTTTTAAACTTTGATGTGTAAACTCAAATCAACAGAATATGGTTCCTTTTTAAAAAAATTAATTTTGTTTCTTAACATCTGTGCAATAAAGGCAGGAATATAGTCTTTCTATTTAAACTTGAATGATCCTGTGGAGGGTAAATGTCCCCATTTCTTCTTGGAACAATGACGGAGGTCGGTGTGTCCTTTTTCATTTCTTTATATCTATGTTGTTAAATGATATATGTTCACTTTCATTTCTCAAAAGATGTTTTATGACACACCAAAATTGGGTCAGCTATTGGCATGCCATGCAATTTTGATCAGATTTAGGTTAATTACCACTCAACGTTTAATGACTCGATATGGCACATAAACTTGACATCATCTCCGCAAATGGCCAAGGCTTGAATAATGAAAAAAGAGGATTGACGTGTTCGAAAATATGAAAAAACGAAAAGGTAACATTTATTGTATCCAGGATACACATTTTACTGAAAGTATTGAACAAAAAATCAAATTAGAATGGGGCTCTTCAGAAGCCAGGTTTAGTTCGTACACCAGTCAGTCGAGAGGAGTAGCTATCTTATTTAGAGATATCTTTGAATTTGAAATTCTCAAAGAAATAAAAGACAGTGATAGTGGCAGCTTTATGATACTTAAAATAAAACAGAAAAGAGATATTAAGCATTACAAATGCTTATGGTCCAATTGTAGATACGCCCAACTTTTATCAGGACATTAAACATAAAATACTAGTTCTAGAAACTGAAACTAATATTATATGGGGTGACTTTAATCTAGTCCAAGATCAATCAAAGATGATTTCAATTATTTACATATAAATAATCCCAATTCAAAAAGAAGCTGTACTTGATATGATGGATGAACTTAACACCGTGTACTGGAGCGGCGTTTATATAAGCCACTAGGCTTGTTCGCCTATCCAGATTTCTGCATTGACGAAATAAAAAATATGTTTAAACCATTTATGATCCCTGGCTGGAATTAAACTTAGATGTAAAAGATATACTCTTTGAAACAAGCACGTTTAGATTTCTTTCTTGTTGGTAGAAATATGGAAAAATCTATCATTAGCTCTAAAATAGAACATAGTTACAGATCAGATCACTCAGTAATATCGTTACATATTGAATTTACATCTCTTGAGAAAGGAAAGGGTTTTTGAAATTTAACAACAGTTTGTTACATGATCCCGAATATGTGCGAGAAATCTAAGGTATTATTAACGAGACTGTAGATCAATATCACACTCGAGACAAAGATGGAGATAAAGTACTAAAGATAAATGAATAATTGTTTTTCGAGGTACCAATGTGCAATATTCGAGGCCACACAATAAAATATTCATCCCAGAAAAAGAAAGAAAGACTAAAATTAGAAGAAGAATACAATGAAACACTTGAAAGTCTTGAAGTAAAATTAGACAGTACTGACAGTGAACAGTCAAAATTGATACAAGAAATTAATATAATAAAAGATCAGCAACTTGAATTAAATAAATACAAAACAGTAGGGATTTATATAGAGATCAAAAGCAAAATGGTATGAAAAGGAGAAAAACCAACAAAATTCTTATCTCTTGAAAAACAGAATTTCTTTAACAAAGCAATAACTAAGCTAGAAACTGATGACGGACAAATAAGCGCAACAAAGGATATTAACAACCATGCAAAGACATATTTTGAAACTTTATATATCAGTAAACATGTCAAAGATGTCGATCTAGAATTCTTATTCAAAGATAGTGAAATACCTAGATTATCTGACAACGACGCCCATTCTCTTGAAGGCGAAATACAATACGATGAAGTGCTTTCAGCATTGAAAAATATGAAAATGAAAAAAGCCCTGGTCCATCAGGTTTTACAGCTGAATTCTATAAACTATTTTGGAAAGACATCAATAAATACCTATTCAATTCATTAAATGAAGCATATAGCATCCATACTATTACACTTCCATCCTAAATCTGACGACGTTGAGTAATTTAAGCGTCTAAACGTTCTCCTGGACGTCAGTATACTCTTTGCAAACCATCTGAGCTGTTCATATGGAACTAATATACTGCCAAAGTGTTGTGTTCTAAACTTTATTTGCTGTTTCTGGTTTTGAAACAAATTGTTCAACGTTTTTCCTCCAAAGAGCCTAAAAGAATGACGTTCTGGCATTGATGTATAATTCAGGTAAGTGACTGTAGAAACTGTTGTCAATGTTTGTAGAATTTACCCGTTACAGCAGAAGATTTAACATGAAGATACAATTCCATATTTTGACATGTAGTATGTGTTCCCTTGTTGTTTTAAAATACGCCTACCCATTTAAAAACACGTGTTATCTTCAACATTTGGTAGTGGGTCATTAACAGCTGCTTGTGCTATTGTCATAATTGCATATGTACTCTGCATGTTGTCAGACAATGATCCTCTGTGTAGAAAGGGCCATTTCCCCAACAGTTCTTGAGGATATAAACACACAAGCACACACAAGCACACTCACAACATCACAACCCACACTGGATATCTAAGACGAAACGATAAACAAGTGAAGAGTACATGGGTATTTACTTTGGCTTTATTAATTTCTGTAACAAGTATTCATTCAATTTGTAATATTAGGTAAACGTTATATCCTGGTTCAGACGTCATTAGCCAATGATAGGTATGCCTTGGGTGCACGTGTCACACATGTTGCAGTACCGGGGGCAGTAGTGGCAGGCCGTACACGGTTCTGAGCAGACGTTGAGCGATGCCTGTAGAGAGGCACAGTCGGCCTTGGGATGATCCGCACACTGACTGGAGTCATGATCTGTCAACAGGCATTTACAGAGAGGTATCAGCAAACATCAAGTATAATTCAAATATTGTTTGTCTTTGGAGTAATACGCTTTTAAAGTTACGGTAATGAAAGTGAGTGAGGTTTTTCCCTGCTTTCGACAATATTCAACAAGAAATGGGCTTCACACATTATTATAATCATGTAGTGAATGGAATCTTCGGCGTGACGAGCGAACGCTTTTACCAGTAGGCAGCCCACCGACCCTGGCAAGGATAACAGAAAAACGGAAGAAGCTTTGAGTTATACATACGACATAATCCTCCTTGTAGATGGTAACCATGGAAACAGCGTACACAATTCGAATATGATGAGGAGGAGTTACACTCTGCTGCTTGACATCCCGCATCAGGGAGGGGACAGACTGACAAAAAAGAAAGTACATGTATTTCTGGTGAACTCCTGTTTGATTCGGTGCTTTAAACCAAATTCTTATATACTAAACAGCAGAAGAAACGTCAGTTTGGAATTTTCCTTCGCAGAAACGGATAACTGTAAACTCATTTAATGTTTTGATTGTATATTTTTCACAACATCTCCAACTTTACCTGAGCAAAGACATTCCTTCCCAAACTCAGAATGGAATGCAGGAAATGGTCTCAAAAACGCAACCTGATCTCGAGATGGTACGGTGTTCTCCATGTTTTTCATGCAACTCAAAGGTGCATATGCTGTTCACAAGGACCAGCCCTATAAAATACACCCCCAAACCTGGTTGAAACATTCACATTACAACATCAGCAGGATGGCGCGACTCACGACAGCTCAGAGGAACCAGGCGCTAGGAAGAATGGAAGCTGACCACACTGTACAAGCCTGTTGCCAATCACTTCCAGGTCAACGTTCGGACCATCTACAGGCTGCAGCAACGTTTCCGGGCCACCAACACCACAAATGATCGCCCCCGTACTGGCAGACCAAGGGTGACCACAAGACGACAAGACCGCCATGTTGTGCAACAGCATGTACAGAATCCCTTCATGCAGGCATCCGAAACAGCACGCCAGACAGTGGGAACACACGGAAGACCAATTAGTACTGATACAGTACGCCGACGTCTTAACAGCGGGAACCTCCATTGCCGTAGACCTTACCGTGGACCTATCCTCACCCCTCGTCATCGGCGTGAACGTCTACAGTTTGCCCTACAACACCAAAACTGGCGATACAGGCAATGGAGAACTGTTCTGTTCACAGATGAGAGTCGGTACTGCGTATCAACTGCAGATGGCAGAACAAGAATATGGCGACGACGTGGCCAGCGTTACTCAGACCAATGTGTTATGGAAAGAGACTCATGGGGAGGTGCAAGCATCATGGTATGAGGTGGAATAGGCCTGAACCAGAGAGTGGGTCCTGTGGTGTTCCAGAACCTTGGTCCAGGGAGAGGAGGCGGCATCACAGCGGTGCGCTACATCGACCAAGCTCTCAGACCCCACGTCATACCACATTTCGCACGTCACCGGAACAACATTTTCCAGCATGATAACGCCCGGGCCCATACTGCCAGAGCTACACAGGACTTCCTACAGCACAACGGTGTCAACATTATGCAGTGGCCAGCCCTTAGTCCTGATTTAAACCCAATTGCACATCTTTGGGGTGAAATTCAGAGGAGACTGAATAATGTCATACCAAGGCCGAACACAGCCGATTTATTGCGCCAGGCCTTTCTCAGAGTGTGGTTCCAGGTGCCAATGGCCTTCATCAATCGATCGGTGCACTCCATGCATAGACGCTGTGCTGCAGTTATTGCCACTCGTGGTGGTCACACTAGATACTGAACTGAGAGTCTGAATGGACTGCAAACGTTCACGTAATGTCTTGAAATTGTTCTGAGTTGTTCATTGATGTATCAAGATATTGTACACAAAAATGTTTTGATCCGCCTTTATGTCCATTTCTGTAATGATTTGATTACAGTGCCTATCTAATTTTGAATTCGTACTGACGTTTTTTTTGCTGCTTAGTATATTTTTGTAAGAATTACTAGAACGAAGAATTGAATAGGCTGTCAGGTCTTGCTCTTTACTGGACTTTAATGAGGACATCACTTCCAGTTCATCAATGTCATTTGTCGCTTACAACATACATAAATTCTATATAACGCTTAATGCTTTCGGCCTTTGGCGCACTTACCAGGATCATCCCTCGAGAATTGAGAAAGTAAACAGTTTACCATCACAGACTGTTCCGCTGATGAAGAAGCCAGGAGCACACTTCCTGCACCAGTGTTTGAAGCAGCCGTCTCTGGCAACGTCTACACAATCAGGGATCAGGATCGTGGACGGACAGGCTGACAGATAGATAATGTCATGGTAAACATCCAAATATATCAGAACTGAACTGGTCGTGGCATGCTGCTCAGGGGCGTCGGAAGCGCTCGTAAGAGTTGCAGCATTATATTCATCAATCAAATTATTTTCATCATCTGTAGATACTGTAAAAAGATTTGATTTTTAGCGATACTTTCATATTCCTTTCGCGGCTATTTTCCCATTTACAGTAAACGGAAATTGTTTCTGAGGTGAGTCAAGGCTGGGTATTCTTTTGCACTGACGGTCTGTATCTATATTCTATCTCAACTCTAGAACAAAACAACAACCCGACCCTTAATTCATTTTCAAATTGCTTTGATCCGGAATCACTTTATTGCCCCTTTGTATACTCAATCTACAAGGTGGTGAGTTAAGAAATAAATTTGCAATAATTAAAAGAAGTACTCAAGCGCTGGTAAACGGGGAGTAACTATCATATGGTTCTCTCAAGGTAGCCAAATTACTCTTCATTAATTAATGACGGATTAACGAGATTCCCACTGTCCCTATCTACTATCTACGTGTAGGTATATGGTATTTATGTCATGGTATGAATGGAACGCAAGAAAACATGCATCTGACCTGTGCATTGGTTGTTAAAGAAGAACAACCCGTCTTTGCATTTCGTGCAGGTCACCTGTCGAGGACCTGTACACTCGACTTCTTGGCAGTCAGGTCCCGTTTGAGGGCATTCTGGAAGATGGACGTAAAGATGTCAAAGAAATGAATGCAATGTACATGTGTTGTTAGTATGACATGATACTGGTAGAACCACCAGGAGGGAATACTGGAATAACCAACTGTTATATAAGGTATATATAATCAGTATCAATTGTACTAAACGATTTACTAATCACGATTATTTGAAATGCTGTATTTTGTTTTAGATAATTCTGATGGATTTCTTCATACTGATCCCTGGTATGTTGCAAACCAAACCTATTTCCAAAACAGCTTTACTTTCAACCGTCGGAATGTCTGTTGTTCCACATAGCATCAACAAAATTATCCGACTGGATTTTCGGTCCGTCGATCACTTTCTCTGCTTTGATTACAACCCTCAGAAGTACTACTTTGAGGCTTCAGGCTAAATCATTGGTTGGTTTGTTGTTTAACGCCACACTTGGCATCTGGCGGCGGACTGTAAATAATCGAGTCTGGACCAGACAATCCAGTGATCAACAGCATGAGCATCGACCTACGTAATTGGGATACGATGGCATGTGTCAACCAAGACAGCGAGCCTGACCACCCGATCCCGTTAATCCCCTAACGACAAGCATTGGTTGCTTAAGACCAATTCTAACCCGCATCTTCACGGGTCGGCTAAATACTCCCCTATTTGAAGCAAATTGGGCGAATGGCAAATGCCGGTAGGGCATGACATGCTTACACATTTCGTGAACACCTGGTGTCATCACTGACTTTCAGTGGCCCGTTCACATGTCTTTCACAGCTATTTTACCCTTTACACCAAATGGAATCAGTCAATACTGGGTAATCTGTTGCACTGACGTTATAGTCAAACAACCTTGTGCCGAAGTGGAAGAAATCTATGTAAACTATTCGAGTAATCCCATTTTCGACACAACAGAAAAAAACGGGGAATACAAAAATATTTACACAGGGAACAAAAACAATTACTTCGATACAACAGTATCTTGGACACATGAAAGACACAAGGGTGTTGCTGGACGTTGTATGGGTTGCTGGACGTTGTATGGATTTATGAGTGCGTGTGCGTGCGTGTGTGTGTGTGTGTGTGAGAGAGAGAGAGAGAGTGAGTGATTATGTGTGTGTGTGAGTGTATTGATAGATGGAGAGAAAGAGGGGGAAACTCGTCACACGTAAAGACCTTTTGCACCTGGTCCAGTAACATTCTGATGTACACATCCCTAATGTTTCATGAAACAAAACTATCACTCGATATAGAGGATGATCTCACCTGAACAGGTGTTTCCTGTGAGATAGAAGCTCGGATAACAGCTGGTGCAGCGGACGTCGGTGGCGGAGGAGCAGATCAGATCACGGCATCCAGCATGGGGGCGAGGGCATACTGTTTCAGAATACCATCATGTAAATTTATAAATAACATGAAAGTCTTCATGACCGAACGGAAATGTATCTGAGACTTTGATTACGTGCCTAATTATATGTGAATTCTGTTTTGACCATTCAAGTACAAAAAGAGGCGAGGGTTTGCCCTTTACATTCATAAAATGTGAAACAGCTACATGCGTTCTGTCAACGCTGGCCACTGGCTAACACACCAATAGAACCGAAACCACCTGAGTCCCGATCCACAAAGTGTTCGTAACATTACGACCTGTCGTAAATACAACGAATGTCGTGGATGGTCGGTGTTAGCCAACGACATTCGTAGTTTTTACGACAGGTCGTAACATTACGAAAGCTTTGTGGATCGGGACCATGATTCGTATATTACAAACCCAGCACCTACTGCCCGGAAGTGGTCTGTCATTCCATCAATGCTTCCGTCCAATTTGTAATTAAAGTGTTTCAACCATCCTACGGCGGTGTTTTCTAGATGTTGCTTACAATGTTTCAACCATTCTGCGGTAGTGTTATCTCAAGTTACCTTCACTGTTTCAACCAATCTGCTGTTGTGTTATCTAGAATAACTAGATGGGGTATCTGTCCTGTTTCAAACATTCTATTATTGTGGTATTCTTTGGTGATGACAAGTGGGAACAATGGGACTTGATAATTTCGTGGGAAATACTGTCAGTGTTTTCAGACTATAGTGCCCGTTGATGTAACGAAATATGTGTAGCATAGACAGATTCATTTTATGCCAAATGCCAAGCACAATTCTATAGATGCCTCATCTATAGCAATTCCATCAATCGGTATTCCATCCATCCAATCAACATATAGGGAAATGTTCTTTCGCCTAGCTGTTTTAAGTGTGTGAGTGAAGTTAGTTTTACGCCGCACTCAGCAATATTCCAGCTTTGCTGTGCAGACGCTTTCAGTGTTGTCACAACCCCTAGTGTACAGTTCACAACCCTGTTGCACTTAATAGAACCCGCGAATCCGTTGGTATATGACCAGATGGTGGCCACATGAATACGTGCAAACACATAGTTGCGGGTACAGCAACGTGCAGTAAACTTGGACAAAAAAGTGTGTGATTATGTGTCCCAGTCCACCCAGCTGTGAATGGATACCTCGTAAGGATTGGAAAGCTACATTAACTCGGTGCGCCTAGTGGCTACAAGAGTTGTATGTTCCCCAGGGAGTTGAGATTGAAACTACGATGTGCCGTTTGAGCTTGGCATCCAATGATCGAGGGAAAATCAAAGTGCCTTTCAGCAGCTGAGCTGGATATTTGCGCTATACAAATGCTATAATAATAATAATAATAATAATAATAATAATAATAATAATAATAATAATATATGGCGGAGGTCTGTAAATAATCGAGTCTGGTTCAGACAATCCAGTGATCAACAGCATGAGCATCGACCTACGCAGTTGGTAACCGATGACATGTGTCAACCAAGTCAGCGAGCCTGACCACCCGTTCCCGAGCTTTTTCTAAGCGCCAGGCCGTGTGTTGTAGTATGTATTTTGTGTGTGTGATTTTGTAATGTGGTTTTTGGTGTTTTATTTTATCTATTTGTTTGTAGCTGTTTTGTTCTAGTTTGTTCTCTTTCGCTTTTGTTCACGTTGCAGCGGCAACGTGTCGGGCACACACAGACTTCATATCAGGAGCTTACCTCATACACAGTGTAAACTTCTGCATAAAACCAAATGTGCTGCAGTGGTGGTGTTTTCAATTTATGATAGTTTAGTTTTTCTCGTTTTCAAGTAACCGTTTGGACATCAAAAGTACGATTGTTTCGCTGTTAATCAGAATAATTTGATCAGTGCCACATCTTTAGTGAAAGCAATGGTACGGGACACATGTCGTACAGTGGTCGCACAGTTGTGTTTCTTTTTTGCAGAAGGATCCGCTGATCGTTGACTCCTGACTGACTGACTGAGTTTGGTTTTACGCCGCTTCTGCAATATTCCAGCAATATCACGTCGGAGACACCAGAAATGGGCTTCACACATTGTACCCCATTCTCTTCCCACAGAGGTTACTTGTCATATCTTCCTACGAACCTCTGTTCTAATACGGCCATATTTCCCGGTTCTCGTAAAATCCCCTAGCGGCAAAAGATCGCAACACGAATTATCTCCCTTCTTTCTATCCAATCAGAACACGTGTTACATCGACTTAGATTCAACTTGACTAACACAAGCAAATGTGGGGCCACAAATATCCCCCATCTGCCGGGGACTTGTGTTGATGTTACACACAAGACGTTTAATGGCTAGCTTGTCCGTTGTCAACGAGGGCGATGGAGACGCCACTGATCCGCCATAACATGACTGAGTTCTGTCTAGAAGAAACGTTTGCGCATCGCACAGGGAAGAAGTTTAGTTTTCTCGAAGCATACGGAAATTACCGAGGCCTTGCGAATGATCACTTTTGAAACGTCACTGATTGCACAACTAAATCTGATTGCCTCCAATCACGAGTCTTGAACGCTCACACCATGAAAGGGGCCGTATTTAGAATAGAAGTTACGTAGGAAGATATGACAGGAGTAATCTCTGTGTGAATTCGAACCTTCAGCGTGACAAGCGCGACGTTGACTCCTGTATTCAGTACACATATGGTCTAACACATGCTTTCATCAAGGTCGTGGCTTTCATCAAAGTTGTGCGTAATAGTAAATGTGTCGTTGGCATTTCTAATCTGATGCATCAGTCACAAGCATGTATAATACAAATCCCTATTTTGACTTCTACTATAAATTTCGTTGTTGTTTTGGGTTAGTTCTTGGGTTTTTTTTGGTTTTTTTATTTTTGTAGAAAATACTTTCATGTGAACAGTTGACTTGTCTTTGCATGTGTTCGTGATGGCTGTCAAGGTCACCAATACCAGGTATTAGTATTTGACAGTGATTCCTACCACAAACGATAATGCTGTGATTGACTGATTGATTATGATGCATCACAGTTTGCTGTGTATCCTGCCGCTATTAATTGTACATCAAAGTATATTCTTAACCTACCCTCGCAAGCACCAGCTTTTCGGTAGAATCCCTGCTCGCACCTGCTGCACCTCCTGAAGAAGCAACTGGATGGTGTCTCCTCCTCCTCGCAGTGCAGGATGGGTGTGTGGGGTGGACACGCTGAAACAAATACGGAGTTTCAAACACAAATCGGGCAGTAGGGTAGCTTAGTGGTTAAAACGCTCGTTACGCCGAGGATCCAAGATCACTATGTGAGAGGCCCATTTCTGGTGTCCCCCCCATGGTATTGCTGGAGTATTGCTGAAGGAGTAACAGTCACTCACTCCCATACAAATATCTTATTTCTACCACAATGAATTTTATGGAAGCTACAAACTAACCCCTGCACTGTCCATGGAAGAGGGTATGACCTCCCCGACACAGCACACATATTGGGTGGGCGGGATCGTCACATCTGGCCAACTCGCAATTTGTAAAGTTGTGACGGCAATCTGGGAACAAATAAAAAGAAACAAAAACCGTAAGATATCAAGAAATGGACATATTTTATCAACCCAAACACATCCATCGCAGATTAATGTAACAGTCTAATGACTTTGCGTTATGTAAATATAAAACGTCAATGCCAGAGAATAACCAGTCTCGATTATACGCCGAACAGATTCCGCTGGGCGTGACAGAAAACATCCTTAGTGCCAAGGATAACTTATATGTACATACACCAAAAGCGTCAGATGCATTATTTTCCCGGAGTGATGGGGTAGCTTAGTGGTTAAAGCGTTCGCTCGTCACGTCAAAGACCCGGGCTCGATTCCCCACATGGGTACAATGTGTTAAGCCCATTTCTGGTGTCCCCCGCCGTGATATCGCTGGAATATTGCTAAAAGTGGCGTAAAACCAAACTCACTCACTCACTCATTATTTTCCCGTTCCAGATATAAACAAAAAAAACGAAATCAACGGATATTTTACTTCCTGATAAGGAGGCAGTGGTGCAGCATACTGTTTTAAGCTTTCGCTCGTCACGCAAAAGAACCTAGTTCGAACTCATTCATTCCTGCAAACGAAAGCTGATATCAGCGATATCACATTCAATCCTCTCTATTTCCCAGCTGAAATACTGAAAAATACATGTATACCAAATCCATGACAAATTGCATTTCCGGTATAATTTACCTGTTTCTCTACATGTTCGTGCAGGTGTCTGTAAAAATGTTTCATATTATAATGTGTCAGTGTAATTCATCGTGAAACAGTGATGCAATTGTATTACATTGTTTGTTAAGACCCAGGGCCTAGATTTTTTGTTACTCTCAGCGCTAAGATAGTCGTAAGTGCCATACATTAACATTAACTCACGACTATCGCAGCGCTAAAAGCTTAAAACCTATAGAAGGCATTTAGACAAGTGGTGTGTTTGTTACTCATTTTCAGACTGGGAGTCAAAAGTACTAAAGAAGTTTCTAGAACTCATCAACTAATACAACATATAGTTAAAACCTCCTAGAAGAATTCTGGGACACGCACATTTTACGTTCATCTCATCTCATTTTCAAGACCAGTCCGCCATATAGCTGGAATATTGCTAAACTAAACTCACTAACTTCAAGACCAGTAGTCTGGGAAGACTGTTACGTTCATCCTGGTCATCCAGCCTAGGCCTGGTTGTAAGCTTGACCACTGTTGCTGCTTGGAGAACACTAATGTCACCTATTTCATTACATATACCACTGCTGTTTTATATCCTATTGCCTTTGTAACTGTACTGTCTGGGTCATTACTTTACATTAATATGCATTGATTTGTAAA
Organism: Haliotis rubra; assembly: GCF_003918875.1. Lineage (NCBI taxonomy): Eukaryota > Metazoa > Mollusca > Gastropoda > Lepetellida > Haliotidae > Haliotis > Haliotis rubra. The sequence continues at coordinate 167,116 of NW_025765354.1, read as the reverse complement.
CCTATTTGATTTCATGATATTCAATAGATAATTCAAAACATTTCTTGGGTTGTAATTGGTTTGACACCTATTTCTTTTACTAAATATTTCTGATCCCTGGGAAAATGGCACATTAATAGTGTTACGCATATATTTACTCTTGAAAAGGAAGGGGATCCTGAACTTTCAATTTGGATAGGAAGTATATTAAGCGTTAACAAACTTTTCAAAGACAGACATCTTATGAACGCACCACCATTTATCGGTATCACCACCCCTAAACACAATGCACGGGATGCACGTGCACAACGAAGTATCCCCATACACGTGCATGGGGTGTCATTCTTGATTCTGACGGTATTCAAGAAGGTCGATAAATCAATGTAGAGCGATTACTGTACAAACAACTATGGTCATAAGGAAGTGCAAGAGGTGATGCACTCTCAAAGCATTCATTGCTATCATATCAACATTGATTGACTCCGATATAACTCAATTCTTTTTCAATCATAAATTGAAATATGTGAATGAATGTATATATCCAGATATGACATATGATATATATATATCATGATATATACAGATATGACATATGATACCCACCAGGAGACTAATTGTAACATTAACATCAGAGAATAGTGGAGGTGTGCCAGAGTCCGTGGCCCGCACCGATACAACAACCTGGCTAGTGTCACTGTTCATGAGAGGAACGACCACGGAGAGGACACCGGTGACACCATCCACGGCGAAGTGGGAGTCGAGGCCGATGGGGTAGGTCCGGCTGATGCTGTACCTCACCTGGGCATTGACCCCAATGTCGGCGTCTGTGGCCTTTGGAAGATAAGGTTAATATATGTATACTATTAGTATTGGTGTTGCGCTGTTTAAATTGTAATGTCAGCTGAAAATGGACATAGATTTTAAACGTTAACTTTGATTATGAAAAACATATTTTATTCCGGTTTGCTATATTATATATATATATATATGTGTGTGTGTGTGTGTGTGTGTGTGTGTGTGTGTGTGTGTGTGTATGTATATATATATATTTCCTTGAACACCTAGATATATTTTTTCTGAAGATGTTTCCACTTTTTTGTTGTCGCTGACTGAAAATATGCTTAGTAACATCACTGAGTACTTGCTATACTAGCTTCCTGAGGGAACTGAAGAGGAAGCAAATGTAGACAATGCCATCATAGTTAAGGTTAAAAGACGTAAAAGGTGTGTAATTTGTATTGAGGAAAATGTCCTTTTGCATCCACGTATTCATTTCCATAACTTTTAGTATAGATGCTTGTTGGCGATAAAAAAGGTGTCCAGATAAAAGCCTTGCATCAACATGACTGCATTAATCGTTTACTGGTAGATTTAACAACATGTAGAAACATAATATCGTTTGTTTCAAACTATGAAGGAACAGCTAACGTGAGCTTGCGCACAATACCTTGCATTTGGTAAACTCACCGACACAATGATTGGTTTACTAAAGGAGGTTTCATTTTCTTTCAAATACCCGTCGTAGTCTCTTCTGAATACCGGTGCATTATCGTTGACGTCCGTGATGCTGACAGTGAGCTGAGCGGTGTCCTTCAATCCTCCGGGGTCTGTGGCCTCCACCGATATGTAGTACACAGACTTGGTCTCTCTGTCCAGCTGGTCAGAGGCCACAGTTACGAGACCAGAGGAATCGATGGAGAACCTTGAACAGAGATGTCGCAGAAACGAATATATTCAGATACAAATGTGTAGGATATTAATATTCTCATGTACACTGTTGAAAAAAAGAAACAGACAGGCGTTTTCAGCATTTCATTTCGATATATTTTGACAGCAGTCGTCATTTGTCATATGGTTGAATCCCGTTAATCATGTCGTGGTTGTTTGTGCACTGCGCATAAACGCATCCCAAAATGTTTCTCTAAATGTTTGGCATAGAAAATGATACATGGAAAGTGCATGCAGAAAAAGTTTTCCACGTAATGCACGTGCAATGTGTCGGAAACAATAGTATAGACATTGATATATAAAAGGCCAAACCAAACTCATCTTTAATTACACAATTAACGACTAAACAAAGATAAAAATGCCAAGGTTGAATGCCACTGACCGAAATATCTCCATTGAACAATTGGAAGCAGGACAGTTCCAGTCTGCCGTTGCAAGACTCCAACGTCCAAAACACACCCTATCTCGATTATGGCATCGATATATCCGGTTCGATTCGACCTAAGATCGTCAAAGAAGTGGAAGACCAAGAGTGGCCACTCCTGCTCAGTACCGATTCATCCGGGTGTTTCTCCTAAGTCACCGATTTGCTACAGCAACGAACATTGCAGGACAGGTGCCTGAAGGATTTCCGACCAAACCATCAGAAATCGTCTGAGAGAAGTGACAATTCAAACACATCGACCGAACATTGGACCTGTCCTGACGCGACTACACAGGCAACAATGTGTCCAATGGTGCAACAGGGTACAGGCATGGTACCTGGGGAACTGGGGACGCGTTTGGTTCGGTGAGGAATCGCGTTTCCTCCTGCAACGACGAACGTCAACAAGACCGTTTTGCGCAAAACTGCGTTCGAAAGGAGGACAGATTTGGTGGAGACAGCTTCAAGGTGTGGGGGATCACGTCCTACAAGGGTAGATCAGAGCTAGTGGTGGTTCAAGGCAATTTTACAGCAAATTGCTACATAGACCAAATCCTGCGACCTCAACAAATTGTTAACCGCCAGAGGGAGCTGTGTCAACCTGACAACACTCAACCCCACATAGCTCGTGTAACAGGTGCCTATCTCGCCACAGCAAACGTCAGTGTCCTTCCCTGGCCTTCCAAATCGCCTGATTTGAACCCTATCGAGCCTTATGGGACGGACTTGATCGACGCGTCAACATCGTCGCCGTTGTCCCCAGACATTTGCAGAGGTTTGCCAACGCGTTGCAGGAGGAATGGCGAAGAATTCCTCAAGCAAAAATCAGACGACTTAATACGTTTAATACATTTCCTTATTTTTAGCCTTTTGAAGAGTTTATTAATATGCATACATCTATACGCACATGATGCAAACCAACAATCTACCAGTTAACACGTACAATAAATACATGCAATACATTCAATGCATACAAATAATATATACGTTATATGCAGTACATACAGGAAATAATGCGATAAACATATACAAGAAAAATATACCGTATATACCACACATACACACGTACAAGAGATCAGGAGACGGAAGAGATCCAGACACACAATAGATCAGGAGGCACAAGAGATCAAAAGACAAAAGAGCTTGGGAGACTCAAGAGAACGATAGACACAAGATATCAAGAGACACAAGAGATCGTGAGACACAAGCGCCCGGGAGGCTCAAGAGATCGACAGACACAAGAGATCAGGAGACACAAGACATTAAGACGAAAAAGAAATCAAGAGACCCAAGATATCAGGAGACAAGAAGATATCAAGACGAACAAGATATTAAGAGACACAAGAGATCAGGAGACAGAAGAGATTCAGACTCACAAGAGATCAGGGGACACAAGAGGTCGGGAGGCACAAGAGATCAGGAGACACAAGATATCAAGACGAGCAAGAGATCGTGAGACACAACATATTGTGGAGTAACAATCAAGGTAGGTTGTTACTCGCTGGTAGCATGTGAATATTTCACTAATGTGAATATTTCACTAATGCGAAAACTATGCGTTCAAACACACAATTACATGGATGCTTACATTCCGTCGCCATCCCGTAGTGCATAAGATACAAATCCGAAGTTCGGCAGATCCTGTCTATAGCCTGAAAAGAGTAGCATTGACAGAATGAACTGAAATACGTGTCACAGTATTGATATTCTTTGTTTCACGTTACAGAACACATGTGTGACAGTGGTTTTACTTTACAATTATATCCTTTTCAAGGATCCGCTGATCGGGGAGTCCAATTCCCTAATTATGATAAGTCGTTTGCAACATACGTGGGAGCCATTTTGTACAGTTCGTCTTGTTTATCCACAATACTAAGAAATGCCCAAACTATACTCAAAGGCAAAGGTTTGTCTTATAATGTATTTTACTATTCTTTCAAGAAGTCCGAAGAAAATAGGCATAAAATATGCCCCTTTAAAACAGGTGGGTCTAAAGCTCGAATCATTGTCACCAAAGCCATTGTGTAGACGTCAACGGGTCCGAAAACACAAATTTGGAAGAATCTGCTAGCATTTCTCTATGCTACGTCCTACTGAAAAGGAATGATGGCGAGCCACTGGAATGCTTGAAACAGCAGTTTAACGTGCATAGGAACACCGTACACCGCTTGTGGAAACGTTATCAGACCGTCCCCGATCGCGATGTGGCCGTCCACCTGTTACCACGCAACAGGTTCTGCGATAAAGATTCCTACCAGCCACACTGACAGCCCAAACAGTTTCTTGTGTCAGTAGCATATCGACAAGGACCATTCGTCGGACACGGAATACGTGCTAGACGTCCTGCCAGACGACAAATTCTGACATTACGTCACCAGCGTCTACGACTGCAGTGGTGCAGGTAACATCTGCGACTGAGAACACGTGGATGGCGACATGTTCTCTTCACTGACGAGTCCAGATTCTTCCTGCATCAAGATGAAGGCCGAACCCGAGTTTACCGGCGACGTGGTGAGCATTATATTAGGAACTGTGTCCTTCAGGTCGATTGTTTTGGCCTCAGTAGAATGATGGTTTGGGATTGGATAACGATTGCTGGACGTACACCTTTGCTTCGCCACCAATGGACATTTAACGAGTCTCAGGTACAGAGACCAATTTATTTATCCAGTCGTCATACCATCTCTCCAGCAGAATGGTCCAGGAATGATCTTCCAGCAGGGCAATGCCAGACCTCCTTTCGCCAGCGGGTTCAGCCATTCTTGGCGCAGTCAACGGTCAACCCTGGTTCGATAAATCCCCAGATCTGTCCCTTATCGACTACGTCTGGCACGTAATGGGGAGGATAACATAAACATATCAGTTGTTAATTCACATATCTTACTTCAAGTCAATCACAATAACTTTTGCCTTTGAGTATATATGACAGCGGAACGTACAAAAACGGTAATGACAAACGACTGATTGATGTCATGACATCACATTCCGTCTTGGTCATGACAAATGTAGAGGTAGAGGTGGTGTGGGCCAGTATTGGTTTAGAACTGGTTAACACGGTACATATGCCGTCACTGTTACGACAGATGTCTAGACAGTACAACCCTCCTGGACAGAGGCAGTGTGGTTGGAATTAAATGTTACATGGTTACAAATACCTTGACGCTGATGACAGATGTGGAGACGCTGCTACCCTCCTGGACAGATGATGTAGGCAGTGTGCGTGAAGTTACATGTTACATTGTTACAAATACCTTGACGCTGATGATAGATGTGGAGACGCTGCTACCCTCCCGGACAGATGCGCTGTATTCTGACATGGTAAAGTTGGGACTGTTGTCATTCTGATTTGTTATATTCAGCTGAATGGTGGTAGATGCACTGTTTCTCTCTCGTGTGGAGGTTTCGTTGGCCCAAACCTGGATATTTACAGGGTAAAGATGAAGTGGTCAAAGAATAGAATCAAAATGATATTGTAGTGGAGCCTCATTGTATACCGGGAGAATGTAATAATCAATGAAGAGTGTTTCATCCACTCCACTACCAATAATCTCAAGGAAGTAACATACATTTCTATGTTGGTGATATGTGTAAATATAAAGTCTGTTATATTGTCTAGCATAAAACGCAGCGCCAGTCAACACTGATCATAATGTTTAATAACGATCAGCTGAAACTGTGCAAAAACTCGTTAGAGAAATGAATACGTTACCTCTCTATAAAAGTATAACAACCCGAGACCTATCTATTATGAGGGATGTAGATGATGATTTGGCTTACATGGGTGTCACTCCTTAACTGTTTCAGTGTTCCATTTCAACACCACTCCAATGTCACGTAGGGAGAGCTAATATGTTGTAGCTCGCAACACGTCAATGCTATAAAAGACACCATGGTTTTATTTGCGTAGCTATGTACGTTGTGTTACCGTCAGTGTAATGCTCTGTCTCTGTTCATAATCCAGGACGGTGTTATCCTTCACTCTGATCAGCAGATTTGTGGACCCCTGGACAGTGGACGGGACAATCTCGAAGTACGTTGATGAATATGAATCCAGTGTCAGCGATAGCTTGGCGTTGTCCCCCTTTATGATAAGAAATATGCATGATATTATTCAGATACAACAGTGGTCATGCATTTACAGTCTATTGACGTGATATCCCGACAGGTGGAACCTGTTAAGTCTAATGTCATTTATTCATTAAAGGCAAACATTGTTTAAGAAAAAGGCAACACCCAGATTGTATCAGTTATGGCATTGTATGTGTGGTTAGTTGTTTAACGCCGCACTCGGCAGTATCCATTGCAAATAGTATAACAGGGAATGCATATTCAGTGTAAGTAATTTGGTGGACAATAGAATCAGCCTGCTCAATTCACTGCTATTAGAATTGGAAACATATCAGACAAAGAATATCTTGAACTTTTCCGGATAATAGCTTTGTTACTTATTGATGAGGTGGTGAGGTTTTTCCAACTTCTAAATGGCATTTATTAATAATCATGTGCATATATAACACAATATTTAAAAAACACAATCACTTATCATGAGGTAATACAACCCTTGAAGATCCGGGTTAGAATTGGTCTTCAGTAGCACAGGCTTGTCGTAAGAGGCGACTAACCGGTGTTATGATAGTGTGTTTTTTGTAATTTGTAATAGCACATTGATTAAGTGATAGTTTTTATGGGTACAACGTTCCAAGTTGTAAATGCATAATGCCTTGATGATGCTGTATATTTGTATCTGCATTATATCAAAGTAATTTTGAAAGATGTTTCTCGTGTTAATCATTATTATTACATGTCATCTTAATATGTTATGTTAGTTATTTTTGCTATGAATACCAGAAGGGTTCTGTGAACCTTTCTTTTCCCTTAAGGGGAGAGTGTTATGATAGTGTGTTTTTATTATTTGTAATACCACATTGGTTAAGTGATAGTTATTTATGGGTCACAATGTTAAAAGATTAGAGCGATGGGTTTTGTCTCGCATCTCGCATCATATATGTATTTTTAGCGGTACGCCTTTTGAAATAGCGCTTCAGAGTTCCCCTCCCTTTGGCTGGCTTGTGTATCTTGTCTCTCGTCATGCCGTGGAATTTTCCATAACATTCTGAGAGAATATGATGGAGCCTAGCTTTGCTAGAATGCTCGAGAACTGTGTAAGAGCTATATACAGGCTGGTTGTTGAGTTGTGCGACTGGATTTATACACATCTGTCTCTGCCATCGTCAAGTTGATCAACGCATCAAGACCGAAATGTGCTTGTCTATTCAACAGCTGTCAGTGTAAACAACTTTCAATCAGTATATCTGTTCTCACTGTAAATGACAAGACTCTGGTGAGTTAATATCTTATATTTGTGACCCTATAATTTAGATTTGTGACTCAATCGCATTGTACTGGAAATATGTATTGCCATTCATTTGTAGCTTGCTCATTGTTTGTTCAATATATTATTGAATATTTTAGACTTGTCTGTATTCTATTTTGCTGGTTCAAAGGGGACTCTTAAACCGTTGGTCACGGAAAATTATTAACCGTAACACTGGGATAGGGTGGTCTGGCTCGCTGACTTGGTTGACACATGTCATCGTATCCCAATTGAGCTGATTGATGATTGATGATCAATGTATTAATCTGGTCCAAACTCGATAATTTACAGACCGCCGCCATATAGCTGGAATATTGCTGAGTGCGGCATAAAACAACAAACAAACAAAGCGGAAATAAAACAAACAGTCGTCTGCCACCCAGTAATGATATATTTTTTCGGTATATATATAATTAATTATTACATATTTTACACTTTAGAAATGAAAACCGACAAATGTGTATTTCTTTATACTCATGCAGACACTATACTCAACTCATTATACACTTAGCTTGTGTTAATATCCATGTGCTAATATATATGAACACTCAAATGGACAAATAAAGAATTGAGAACAAAAAATAATATATAAATATACAATCGTTCTTATCTCTCCATTTTAAGCCTAATGAAGGCAACAGAAGAAGCGTCCATCGGCTTTACACAAGTACTTACAGCGCTAATGACTGTAGTATAAAGATATTGTCTATTTTGAGTAGGAGCTGCAAAGGCCTGCTTGGGATTGCGAGACTTAAGAAAGCCCTTTGATTTTGTTGATAGAAAAAAGTTATTAGTTCAGTTTCACACCAAAGATTGTAAGGTAAGTAATAATGCACCGAACGAAGCATGAT